>NW_019646512.1:9877-62926 GCF_002806865.2 Cucurbita pepo subsp. pepo
GCTGGAAGCGCATCGAGAGACCTAAAGTCAGCCTCATCCAATAAATTGTGTGGGGGCAGATGTCACAGTCATGATTGCCCAAGGCGTGTTGCCTGTGGTTGCATGTTGCATGTCTCAGCCATTCTTGTAAACGATTTGTTGTCCAAGGCGGTTATTTGGACAATGTTATTGTTTATCGGTTGTTTGGGCGACACGCCTTGGGCAATCATGACCGTCACAATTGGCTAAGACATTTGTTGTCCATTTGTTATTCTTGTCCAAGGGACTCCTCATTATGAGGTCATGATTGGCTAAGACATTTAAAGAAGTTTTACCTAGGGCAACTTCTATCACAATCCTCTTTTCGCTCTCTGAAACTTCTTTAAATGTTATTGTTCACCGGTTATTTGGGCGCATCTTCCTTACAAGGATTATGATGACAGATGACCTAGGTAAAACTTCTATTGGGAGATCAGTGTAACAAAGAATCTGTGTCCCTTTCTTGAAACCTTCAGCGGACAACATAACAAAGAGTTCCTTGAAAAAATATCGTAGAACAATTTGTGTAATGCCTTTGAAGTTAGGCTCGAGGCTCTATCTTATCTCCCAAGAATATGGTTCATTCTCTTTTCACATAGAAATTCTACAATAGAAAGTGGTACCCTCATCTTCTTTTACAAAACTTTCTCAAGTCCTCATGGAATGATTTGAAAGTAGTACCCTCATCTTCTTTTTTGTTTATTCTTGTTGTTTGCTCTCTTCCATTAACATGTTATAAAGACACATGTTATAAAGACATCTGAATTACTTCTTGGTTCAAAATTTAANTCCATTAACATGTTATAAAGACACATGTTATAAAGACATCTGAATTACTTCTTGGTTCAAAATTTAAAAAACACATTTCAAATCTTATTATATTGCATGCTTCAATTTGATATAATTGTTGGGGGCATCTTGAGAATCAAACTCGAGACCTCTCGTACCCAAAGCAAGAATCATACCACTAGACCAAATGTATTGTAGTGGATCTATCATTTTTAGTTGCTAGTCCATATCTTTTATGCGCCTCCATATTTGAAATTTATCCACATGTTTTTGTGCTTTAGAACCTATTATTATTGTCATGTTAACTTCACATTGTTGATAAGCACACTACCCTACGTTCTATAATCTCATGTATTTGCTAAAACCACCATACCTAAATGAAGTTCTCAAATAATCAAATAAATTATAAAGGATAGGGGAATAACAATAAATGAAAAGAGCCGGTAATAAAAGGCAAACATGATACCTATGGTAAGCTGTAATAGAAGACAAATATCCTATAATAAAAGATCAAATATGATATATATGGTAAGCTATAATTTAGGACTAAATATTCTTAACATTAAAGAAAGACTTCTGACCTCACGAACAATTAGTATGTAATCATAAGGAAGAGTATTTGAAGCATCACGCCGTTGCTGCATGGCTAAGCCATTGCAAACATGCTCAAAAGGTTTCTCTCAATTTTCACAAAATATACATTAATCTTTGAAGATTCAATCTAGCTAGTTTTCATAACACTACATTGTCCTTGACCACTGAGATTCTTTCCAATTTACACTTTTCACGACTCAAGTTTTCATATTTCTTTTCTAATTTCTTTATGTTGACTTTGTTGCCCAACAATTGGTGTATTCCCCTCGTTGACCTTACTATAATAATATTTGTATAATTATGAACTCAAATATTTAGAAACATGATCGAGGAGATCCAACGGTTGAGATTTGAGTTTGAAGGATTTTGGTCGGATGGTCACGGTAGATTCTCTGATTCTAATTAGAGTGGCATTTTTGTAATTATCCATTCTTCCAGGGGTATTTTGGTAATTTTCCATTTTCCGAATATTTTATTATTATTTTTTCTTGAAAAATCCATAATTTTTCTACAAATTCCTCCTCCCTTTTTGATCATTTCCCCCCCTTATTTTGAATCTTGAAATTCCTTCTAGATAAGGAATTACAAATCTAGAAAGATTCTTGATAATTGATAAAAATGACTTTTTTTGTTATTTTCATTTACTTTTTCCTTTTCCATCCTTTTCAGAAGGCCTTTAACTCCTTGAAATCACTTGTTAGGATACACGAGTAACTTGACTAAGTCCCTTGTTCTTGCTTAATCCTTTAACTTTTTCCTTTTTATCCTTTGGGTCTTTCATGAGCGGCTTATTCTTATCAAAGCTATTTTCCTTCATTTTTTGGGTGTTACTTATACATACTCGTTACAAACACAAAATAAGAAGCAGACTCAAAAGGAGAACAAAAAATTTCTAGATTAAAAACAGAGGTTAGTCCATGGCCCACACTCCAAAGTCCGCTCTCATCCACGACCAACTCTTAGTTATTTGAAAAAAAATGATAAACATGGAGTGAGTAAAACTTAGTAAGTAGCCTATTAGTAGGTTCTTAATTGGGACCTTAAGCTAGGATATTACTTCTTGTTATGTTTTCAGGATCTTAGAACTTAGAGGTCATCGTGTCATGTATCATATACTGATCTTGAAAACCTTCCCCTAAAATAACCTTCAATTTTCTCCCCATGAACACGTGAATGGTGTCGTCATAATCGTGTAATCCTACTGGTAAATCGTGGTACAGGACATCTCGTTTAGCGACATCTCGTTTAGCTGATGGGAAAGGTAGGCCTATCATAACATCCAGCTCATGATACATATTGCAGGACATCCTACCTATAGAGGAATAGAGGCCTTTTAGTACACATCGTAATGGCAGACAATGGTTACTTATGGGTATGGATCCAAGCAACTTATTTAGCATGTTATTCACATAGTTCTAGGTACTTGGTACATGAATTATTGATGAACCGAGGTTTATACATAATGTCATGGGTTAAGCTTTAGGAGTTGAGGTTTTAGCTTAGGAAAACGTTAGAGGGTAACCTAACGTGGACTAATTCGTGTGAAAACCTACTAGCACTTTGAGGACCTCATTATTAGACCATGTGAGAAATTTCATGGAAAAAAGGGTATCTCATTACTCATACAACGAGGTATAATCATATGAAGGGTATTATGGTCATTTTACCCTGTTTCTTTGTTTAGCTACTTAGTCTTATCCAATGATCATCAAATTTTACATACCTCTTCAACATCTCATATTATGCTCATGATTAAATCTTTGTAGGTAGCAGGATACATTTAGTGGCTAATTTTAGCGTTACTTAAATCTCGTGCTACCTGGTTGGTTCAGTGCCATAAATCGAGGTCTAGGTTTTTTCTTTCATCATTATTTAATTATACTCAATCTAAGGTTCATATGAGAATCCAAGTGATTCCTACAAGTATTTATTTAGAAAAAGTCGGGGACTTGTTTCTCAAGCTTCTGGTACTCGATTTCCTCCAAATTTTCTTTGGTAGCTTCCTTAGTGAGTCTAGTTTCTAGAACCATTGAGAACTTTGTGAGAACTAGCCAGAAAAGGGTTAAATTTGATTAAAAACAAAATAGAGTCTGACTTTGGGCTGACGTAGACGATTCAGTTGATCAACCATCATCTTCTTCCTCCCGTAGGGGAAGAAGATGTTGCGCGATATTACTCCTCCATCTGAAAATGAGGTCTGCCAACCCATTCTTTGACGTTTCTCCCCTCGATTCCTTCATCAAGCTTAAAGATAGAATGTTAAAGAAGAGTATATCTTACCTATTCGTCGACTACAACATAAGTTATAGGCGTCCAAAGTCAAGGGAAAACTTGTTTTGTCGTCGGAGTAAACCAAGAAGTTATTGTTTTTTGGTAAGATAACACAGACTCTATCAGACCACACATCATTCACAACAATTTTCCTTACACTTCACTTAAGCTAGAGGAATGTTCCTGATAAAACGACTTTGCGTGGTTGAGAGTAATTTTAAATTTCCTTCCTCTGTCTGCAACTCAACCCAGAACGTGATTTTTCCCTCTATTGGGCAGCTTGACTCAGGACGAGTTGGGTCTCGAATCCTTCATCAAACATACTCTATTTAGTCCCCTCAAGCTATAAAAATCATCCATTTTGAGTCTTTAGGGTTGTAAGCAAGGATTTGAGTTTTACCCCCAAATCTTACCCGATATGGAATTTCTTCGATTACGCAAGTTCCTTAGGTCATCTCTCTTCGCAGCGTTCTTAAAAAAATTATCCTTAGGTGTGCAGAAACAAATTGGGATTGGACTCGTATGATGAATACGTCTATATCTTTGGATTGTTTTTTTAGCTTCCATCCATGGTGGACACGCTTCTTTCCTTCACCAAACTTATGGGTAAACTTATTTAGAAGGTGCAGGAACAAGTTTGGAGATGAATAGTGGACTATAATTCTCGAATTCGAGGTAAACCCGTGAACACGATACCCAAAACAAGAAACTTGTATCTCTCGATTGGGTACTCGATTAAGCTTGATTCTTGCCCTTAATAGTCTACCCTAATTCATAATTTGTAGACCNAATGTTCCTGATAAAACGACTTTGCGTGGTTGAGAGTAATTTTAAATTTCCTTCCTCTGTCTGCAACTCAACCCAGAACGTGATTTTTCCCTCTATTGGGCAGCTTGACTCAGGACGAGTTGGGTCTCGAATCCTTCATCAAACATACTCTATTTAGTCCCCTCAAGCTATAAAAATCATCCATTTTGAGTCTTTAGGGTTGTAAGCAAGGATTTGAGTTTTACCCCCAAATCTTACCCGATATGGAATTTCTTCGATTACGCAAGTTCCTTAGGTCATCTCTCTTCGCAGCGTTCTTAAAAAAATTATCCTTAGGTGTGCAGAAACAAATTGGGATTGGACTCGTATGATGAATACGTCTATATCTTTGGATTGTTTTTTTAGCTTCCATCCATGGTGGACACGCTTCTTTCCTTCACCAAACTTATGGGTAAACTTATTTAGAAGGTGCAGGAACAAGTTTGGAGATGAATAGTGGACTATAATTCTCGAATTCGAGGTAAACCCGTGAACACGATACCCAAAACAAGAAACTTGTATCTCTCGATTGGGTACTCGATTAAGCTTGATTCTTGCCCTTAATAGTCTACCCTAATTCATAATTTGTAGACCGATTTTTCACTACCATTGAAACGTCTAGAATTTCTATAATTTCATTCTTGATTTTTCTGAATCTTCGGCCAGAAAAGTCTTCTCTAATCAAAGCCTTCCTTTTGTTAAGCACCTTGTAATTCTTGTNAATCCTTCATCAAACATACTCTATTTAGTCCCCTCAAGCTATAAAAATCATCCATTTTGAGTCTTTAGGGTTGTAAGCAAGGATTTGAGTTTTACCCCCAAATCTTACCCGATATGGAATTTCTTCGATTACGCAAGTTCCTTAGGTCATCTCTCTTCGCAGCGTTCTTAAAAAAATTATCCTTAGGTGTGCAGAAACAAATTGGGATTGGACTCGTATGATGAATACGTCTATATCTTTGGATTGTTTTTTTAGCTTCCATCCATGGTGGACACGCTTCTTTCCTTCACCAAACTTATGGGTAAACTTATTTAGAAGGTGCAGGAACAAGTTTGGAGATGAATAGTGGACTATAATTCTCGAATTCGAGGTAAACCCGTGAACACGATACCCAAAACAAGAAACTTGTATCTCTCGATTGGGTACTCGATTAAGCTTGATTCTTGCCCTTAATAGTCTACCCTAATTCATAATTTGTAGACCGATTTTTCACTACCATTGAAACGTCTAGAATTTCTATAATTTCATTCTTGATTTTTCTGAATCTTCGGCCAGAAAAGTCTTCTCTAATCAAAGCCTTCCTTTTGTTAAGCACCTTGTAATTCTTGTTCTATAAAAAATTTAATGATTTGGGAAGTTTATAAAAATTGGAAAAAGTTCCTTTTTCTCAATTTTTTTCAAACTTACTTGTTGTTTGCTTCTAGGTACAACCTATTAGGGATTATAAACGGTCTATTATTGGAGACCTTGAGTGTTGCAAATTCTCCCTTCCTTTGAAAACTTTCGTCATCCAAAGTGCTTATTCTAAAATAGGTGGGTACAAGGTTCTTATTTGACTTCGATTTCCTAAGTGGCTTCTTCTACTCTAAAATTCTTCCATAGGACCTTAACAAGAGCGATTTTCTTGTTTCTCAATCTTTTGACTTTCTTGTCTATTATTTGAATCTGGTCTTCTTTATACGTTAGGTCATCTCTCAAGAAGAGAGTTTCATGAGCCAGTACGTGCGAAGGATCTAGGGTATACTTCCATAGTATGGATACATGAAAGATATTATGTACTACACACAAGTTTGGGCATTGCCCGATTCTATAGGCCACAGATCCAATCCTTTCTAATATCTCAAAGGGACGGATAAACCTAGGGCTTAGCTTCCTCTTTTTACCCTACCTGAGCACCCTCTCATGGGTGCTACCTTTAGGAATATATGGTCTCTTACCTACAATTTCATGTCCTTGCGCCTTAGGTTTGCATAGCTTTTCTCTCGGCTTTGTGTCGTTTGTATCCTAGCTTTAATCTTCTGGACTGCGGCGTTGGTAATTTGCGCACCACCTCTGGCCCAATAGTTGTCGTTTGTCCCCGTCTTCCCAAAAGATAGGGGATCAAAATCTTCGTCCATAGAGAACCTCGTATGTGGCCATTTATAAGCGAATTTCATAAGGTGTCTCGGTCTAATACTATTGACACTAGAACACCGTGTAGCCGTACTATTTGCTCCATATAGAGTTAGGCCAAGCTATCTAACGAGTAAGAAGTTTTTCATTTTTAATGTTAGCGGGGATAACTCAGTTGGAAGAGCATCAGGCTAAAGATTTGAAGGTCACGTGTTTGATCCACGTACACCGCACTTGATTAAAGTTGCATAAATTGACTATACAATCTAAAATTAGTGATTATTTCTTTTTAAAATACAATGAATTGTGGAAATATCTTTACTTATGAATTCGTTAGACTAAAGATCTGAAGGTCACGTGTTCGATCCAAGTTCACCGAACTTGATTCAAGTTGATCAACTTGACTATTCAATCTAAAATTAGTGATTATTTCTTTTTAAAATTTCAATGAATTAGCGGAACTATCTTTACTGATGAATTTGTATTTCTAATGTTAGTGGGGATAGCTTAGTTGGGAAAGCATCAGAATGAAGATCTAAAGGTCACGTGTTCAATTCGCATTCACCGCACCTAATTAAAGTTGTGTGAAATACCTTTACTTATGAATTTTCATTTTTAATATTAGTAGGAATAGATCAGTTGGGAGAGTGTAAAAATGAAGATATGAAGGTTACGTGTTCGATCTTTACGTTCACCGCACTTGGTTTTAGTTGCATAACCTGCCTATTCATTCAATAAAAAATTAGTCATTATTTCTTTTTAAATTCTCAATGAATTAGCGGAAATACATTTACTGATGAATTTTAATTTTTAATGTTAGTGGGGATAACTCAGTTGGGAGAGCGTCTTACTGAAAATTTGAAGGTCACGTGTTTGATCCATGTTCACCGCACCTAATTCAAGTTTTGTAACTTGACTATTCAACTAAGAATTAGTGATTATTTATTTTTTAAAATTTTAATGAATTACGAAAATACCATTACTTATGAAATTTTAATATTAGCGAGGATAGCTCAGTTTGAGAGTGTGAGACTAAAGATCTAAAGGTCACGTGTTCCATCCATGTTCACCGCACCTGATTAGTTATTGATCCACGTTCACCGCACCTAATTCAAGTTTTGTAACTTGACTATTCAACTAAGAATTAGTGATTATTTATTTTTTAAAATTTTAATGAATTACAAAAATACCATTACTTATGAAATTTTAATATTAGCGAGGATAGCTCAGTTTGAGAGTGTGAGACTAAAGATCTAAAGGTCACGTGTTCCATCCATGTTCACCGCACCTGATTAGTTATTGATCCACGTTCACCGCACCTAATTCAAGTTTTGTAACTTGACTATTCAACTAAGAATTAGTGATTATTTATTTTTTAAAATTTTAATGAATTACAAAAATACCATTACTTATGAAATTTTAATATTAGCGAGGATAGCTCAGTTTGAGAGTGTGAGACTAAAGATCTAAAGGTCACGTGTTCCATCCATGTTCACCGCATCTGATTAGTTGCATAACTTACCTATTCAATCTAAAATTAGTGATTACATCAGACTGAAGATTTGAAGTGATGGTGTTACTATAACACGTGCGGGAGCAATTTGGATCTTAGGCACTCTAATTACATCAATTATAGTAAATTAGCTACCATCATCAAAAACATTAAAATTCAATGAGTTTGAATCCTAACCTTTTTGTAGTTCAAATTCATTTTTCCTTACGAACCGATTTCGAACCACCACTAGTGTCTTCCCTACTAATCTCCAGCCTTAGAATGGGATTGTGGACTCGGGTGAGTGACTAAACTTGATAGAAATGTAGTAAAGAGAGAGTTTTGAGAGATTTTCTCCAATTTTTAAATTGAACAAGAATTTCCATGTACCTTGATCACTCTATTTATAGAGAGTCATATTTATCACTCTATTTATAGAGAGTCATATTTGCATGTTCATGCAAATTTGAAATTACCAAATTTTGACACTCAAAATTCCACTGAAATTTGTGGGATTATGAACAAGCATGCAAGTTTGAGTTAACCAAATTTTTTCAAAATTCCACTCAAATTTGTGGGGTTTATTTGGCAAACATGCAAACTGGCTAAAACCAAATTTTTTCACTCAAAATTCTACTCAATTTTTTCAGATTATGTGACAAACATGCAAGTTTGGTTAAACCATATATTGACACTCAATATTCCACTAACTATTTTTTCATGAGGTGGAGTCAACATTTTGACTTTCTCCATTTTAATTCAACAATTAATTTAAATAATTAATTTTAAATTCAAACAATATTAAATGATTAATTAAACAATTTATTTAATATGTAACATTAATTCAAATGCAAATCCCAATTAATTTTAGCAATTATGAATCCCTATTCATAATTAAAATATTTAAATATTATTTAAATATTTCTAATTCTCTCTTTTTGTTTAATTCGTAACTAAAACAAAATTCCGTTAAATATATCGTATATATGTAGTGCATATTTCCTAATTTGAATTCAAACACTTCGAACTCACTCGTCACACTGTTATAAGATTTAGTCCGATATGAGCTAGCAGGGGGACCTAATGGACCTATAGCTCATAGGCTCCGACGATTCGAGATTAACCAGCTAAACTCATTAACCATGTTAACCAACATTCGTTAACTACTAAGACACTCCACTATAGCCTAGTAGTTGCACTCCCCTCACTATAGATATATTTTTGTCCATTTGATATAACCATGATTAGTAAGTCGATCCTTCACAGGTTGTTCGTAACTAGAGCTTGGTCAATTTACCGTTATTCCCCTAAAGTTACTTCTTGTTTCTTAAGTCCCACTTATCCTCCAATAAACAATTGGTTTGTGGTCCAACCACCAAACCGAATCCCTCTCAGGTCAATGAGAGGGTGGGGCCCCTTGTTAAAAACCTTAAGTCAGTACTTAAGGGAACACCCAGTCTTACCCTTGAAATGGGAGGCTTATTGAGTTGGTGAACACGGGCCACTCTCACCCATGCAAATCTAAGGATAATTCTGAATAAACAGGAGTTCATAGTTAGCTCAGGATTAAGGTCTAGTTACCTAGGTCATCGAGTGAAAAAATCAGTCTCAATAGTAAACGTCGTTATAAAGTGAGAGTGATTTTCTTCATGGTCCGATCTTATGCAATACTCATTGCATAGGACGCCCCCACTNGCATAACTTGCCTATTCAATCTAAAATTAGTGATTATTTCTTTTTAAAATATAATGAATTAGCGCAAATACCTTTACTTATGAATTTTCATTTTTAATATTAGTGGGCATAGCTCAGTTGGGAGAGTATGAATTAGCGCAAATACCTTTACTTATGAATTTTCATTTTTAATATTAGTGGGCATAGCTCAGTCGGGAGAGTGTCAGAATTAAGATTTAAAGGTCATGTATTCGATCTCCACGTTCACCGCATCTATTTCTATTCGCATAACCTGACTATTCATTAAAAAAAATTAGTCATTATTTCTTTTTAAAATCTCAATGAATCAGCGAAAATACCTTAACGGATGAATTTTTATTTTTAATGCTTGTAGGGATAGCTCAGTTTGGAGAGCGTTAGACTGAAGATCTGAAGGTCATGTGTTCGATCCAAGTTCACCGCACTTGATTCACGTTGCATAATTTGACTATTCTTTAAAAAATTAGTGATTATTTTAGACAACAGAAATACCTTTACTTATGCATACTTTTTTTTATCCAGCTTGCATAAATTGACTAAGTTGCATAATTTGACTATTCAATCTAGAACATGTGATTATTCATTTTTTATGTTATCTGGGATGGCTTAGTTGGGAAGGCGTCAAATTAAATATTGGAAGGTCTTGTGTTCGATCCGCATTCACTGCACCTTATAGTTTAGTTGATTATTAGGTCTGCATAAGCTAACTATTCAATAAAAAATTAGTTATTATTTATTTTTAAAATTTCAATTAATAATGAATTAGCGGAAATACCTTTACACATGAATTTTGATTTTTAATGTTAGCGGAGATAGCTCAGTTGGGACTTAATATCTGAAGGTTACATGTTTAATCCACGTTCACCGCACTTGGTTTACGTTGCATAAATCCATTAAGTTGCATAACTTGATTATTCAATCTAAAATTAGTTATTATTTCTTTTTAAAATATAATGAATTGGCGGAAATACCTTTACTTATGATTTTTTTTTTTAAATATTAGCGAGGATAACTTAGTTTTGAGAGCGTCAGACAGAAAATCTGAAGATCACGTGTTCGATCAACATTCACCGCACTTGATTTCAAGTCACATAACTTGACTCCTCACTATTCAATTTAAAATAGTGATTATTTCTTTTTAAAATATCAAGGAATTAGCTAAATACCTTACTAATGAGTTTTCCTTTTTATTTGACTAAATTGCATGCACATAATGTGCTATAAGACATTTAGTAAAATGACTCATTTTATTGCATGGAACAATAAAATTGATCTTTCCGTAGAATTGTCAATACATCCTATTTTTAATGTTGCTGAGTTGAGTCCTTTTGATATAGGTGATGATTTTTCCGATTCAAGAACGAATCCTGAAAAGGGGGATGATGATAAGAATCATGGTATACATTCTACTTTCAATGTTGCTGAGTTGAGTCCTTTTGATGTAGGTGATGATTTTTCTGATTCGAGGATGAATCCTTTTGAAGAGGGGGATGATGATAAGAATCACAGTGTTCCAACTGGACCTATTACACGACCCAAGGCCAAGAAGATTCAACAAGCATTTATTCTTCATCTACAAAATTGGATAGGCTAGGTTCAACCATCATTTCATGTGTTACAAGTTGATTCGTTTGAGGAAGGACCATTTGGAGATTCAAAAGTAAATATTTGCACGGTTGAAGTAGCGGATGGAGTTGCAAGCATCATTTCATGAGTGGTTAGAAAACTTTATTTATTATTTTAATTTCATAAAGTTTGTAATGCTCAAATTGATATTGGATAGGCTAGGTTCAACCATCATTTCATGTGTTACAAGCTGATTCGTTCGAGGAAGGACCATTTGGAGATTCAAAAGTAAATATTTTCACGGTTGAAGTAGCAGATGAAGTTGCAAGCATCATTTCATGAGTGGTTAGAAAACTTTATTTATTATTTTAATTTCATAAAGTTTGAAATGCTCAAATTGACTTCGTCTTCTGTGGTGATTGAAAGGGATCGAGATTAAATCACGGCCACTAACATCTTTTGTGGGGATACTATAAATACCCACAAATTATTATGTAAAAAGCATATTTGTGATCAATGAAATTGATCTCTCAAGTTGAGACGTTCCCCCTTATAGAAATCTGAGCATATCTTTGTTGTTTCTAAGTTTCATGCAATTCGTGTGATAGATTGCATCTGAGTCATTCAATCAAGCCTTGATCGAGTTCGATTGTGGAGTGACTCAATTTAGAAAAAGGTTCCAAATCTTGCTTCTCAATCTTGGATCTCATAATCTAATTCTAGCTTTATCTCTTGTTGATCCAAATTTTGTATAAGGAGGTGTTAATTTCTTTAATACAAGGGTTCTTGCTTCTACAAAAGCTTGGATCGTTGGGCTGAAGATTACGATTGGTCTATCATCCTTCAACGGGATCTTCTATCCCCATGACTTGCTCTAATGCGGTCGTTCTTCTATCGCCGATGACACGTCCAGTTGTCGAGATTGGTAATGTGAGTTTGTAACCCATCCATTGAGGTTCTTGGAATGATTCTATAGCTTATCATTTCCATGTTGGGAGTTGGGTCTTGAGGGAAGGAATCCTTGGTTTACCGCCCTTCGAGTTGAAGGAAGTGTCATAAGGCTAATTTTCTTTTCATTTTTTTTCAAATTTGGTTTAACCAAACTTGCATGCTTGCCAAATAAACCCCACAAATTTGAGTGGAATTTTGAGTGTCAAAATTTGGTTAACTCAAACATGCATGCTTGACACATAAACCCAAACATTTGAGTGGAATTTTGAGTGTCAAAATTTGGTGATCTCAATGAACATGCAAACAAGACTCTATAAATAGAGTGATCATGGTACATGGAAGGGTTTCTTTTGGAAAAAACCTTGAGAAAAACCTCTCACAAACTCTCTCTTCATATATTCTAAATCCCTCCCAAGTTTACTCACTCACCGGATTCCACAATCTCGTTCTAAGGCCGGAGAATAGTGGAGAAGACACTAATGGTGGTTCGAAACCGGTTTGTGAGGAAAAAGAAACTTGAGCAACAAAAGGTGAGTATTCAAACTCATTGAGTTTTAATGCTTTTGAACATTCTAGCTAATTTACTATAATTGATGTATTTAGAGTACCTAAGATCCAAATTGCTTCCGCATATGTTATATTAACTCTATCATCGCATTGTGGCTAACGTAACTCTTAGGTCCTATGAGCAAGTTCCTGTAACCTTCAAGTATTGTTCTACGTCAAAAATAAAGTTTTTTAATTCTTTAGCATCCCGATTCCCATTTAAGGGTTTGTGTTTTTGGATTTTCAGTGTGTTAGACCCAACATGAGCTGGGCTTGGGGTGTGGTTCTCTATGACCCTCCTTGTCAAACTCACTCGGGTGCTCATCTTAGTCATCTAAGCCATGATGGCGTTCAACAAAAGAGACATTGAAAATGACGAGATTATCACATTAACAATTTGAATCACCTCAACCTCACTTATTGAAATTGAACTAAATATCTATGACATAACACTATTAAAGGATCAAAGTTCATAAAAGTCTTTTTAATCTAAGATACTATTAAACTTGACCATTATAGTGCCTCTATAACCTAGTTAAAGTTTAAGTATAATTGGTGACAAACAAAGGTTCAAAGTTCATAAAAGTCCTTTGAATTTAAGATACTATTGAACTCATCCATTATAGTGCCTCTCAAACCTAGGTGAAGTTTAAATATAATTGGTGACAAAAGATGAAACTATAAAATAAAAGAAATAAGAAAATAAAATTTTATTGTCGAGAATCAAACTTGGGTCTCCTCGATAAAAGCCAGATATCCTAACCACGTGATGACAATGAATTTTTGGTGTAGTTGTCCTCGAGTCTTTTGTCCGATGTCTAAAGAGTTTCAGCATGATCTTCTGTGTAATGTCTAACTCTTCGACACGTTTTTTTATGTGTGTGGTAGAGTTCTCAGAGCTACCGCCACGTTTCTTGTTGTTCGATCGTGTGGCTCTTTCTTCAAAAGAAACATCAAACATTAGGTCTTTGATTGGAAACCCATCCAGGTGAGCGTCGATTGCTTCAATTCCATCAATGGTCTTCCCATGATTTTTGGTGCATGACCAGTTTTTTATACCATTCACCTTCAAGCGTCACCATAGTTTTGCATCGTCCATGAGATGCATTGTGGGCCAACATGACTCTCAGGTCCTCTGAGCATGTTCCTATAGTCTTCAAGTATAATATCAAAACATATTAACGTATTTGATATGTTAAATATTAAAATAATTGATGTGTATCATAAATGATATGAACCAAGAGACATCATTTATACAATATACTTCAATGAAGATGTGAAGAAAATGTTGTCAAAATTATCAAAAGAGGTTGCCATTCATGTCACATTGAAGAGGAATGAAGTTTGATGGTTATAAATTTTGGGTGGGTTACAATATAGAGTAATTTAGAGTTATTGTATCTTAAGACTTGTTATTTAATTTCAATCTTGCTTGTGGAGTGATTCGAATCTCAATCAAGTGTTCTTGCCTTGAGATATTCAATCAACAAGGTAATCCGAATCTTATTCCCCTTGTATTGATTCCTTATCTTATCAATAAACCTTAAATAAAAATATATATTTGAAATTTGAATGAGATTCATATTAATTAAACATATATTATGATGTTCTACGACATTTTAATATTATTTAAATAAGATATTATATCTTAATGTATTAGGTATTCAAATATATAATTTGACAAAAATTATCACAAGTTCACACTAAATAGATCCCTAGGGTTAAGACAAAAAGCATACCGACTATAAAAGAGATTCAATGGTTAAAAGGTAACCTACTTTCAAAGTTCTTAAGAAAAACTTTTGAAAATCTAAAAGGAGCTAAAATAGTAAGGTCTGATAGATTATAAACCTTCAAAAGCTCATATATGTAAAAATGGATTTTTCTTTTTTTTTTTTTTTTTTTTTTTTTTTTTTTTTTTTTNTTTTTTTTTTTTTTTTTTTTTTTTTTTTGTAAATTCCTTTATGTTAGAAAAAGACCTAAGCTTAGATGCTATATTAGGTATCAGATTTTTAAATGAATTGTACCCTTTTAAAATTTTGAAAAAAATCCAAAAAAAGGATTAGAAACAAAGTCTTAAAGAAAAATATAAATTTTATATTTACAAATCTTGTCCTTACCTACGGCATCAATAGTCTTCAAAGAAAATCAAAGAGTTACAAAAACATATTAAAAAACAACATATTGTTAATTTACTATTTCAAAAGGTTAGATACATTCCAAAGAAGGTCTAACAGTAATCTTCGAACATTCGGTAAAAAAAAAGAAGAATTAGGTGATATTTTGCAGAGGAAGCTGATAAGGTCTTCAAAGAGCATGTGGTCATGTCTGACATTTTAGGTTAACCACGCGGTGAAAAGAAACGAAAAATTCTGACACTGGTAATTAACTACAAACCTTTGAATAAGGTTTTAGAATAAATAAGATAACCAATCCAAAACAAAAATGATTTGATAAAAAGAATTTATAGTCAAATGTTTTTATAAAATTCGATATGAAATTGGGATTTGACAAACTCTAATTTCCTAAAAGGACAAATATAAAATAGCATTTAATGTCCGGTTTAGAAAATATGAGAGGAATGTCATGCCATTTGGGTTAAAAAACGCTTCATCCGAATTTCATAAAATTATGAATGATATTTTCAATCCTTTCAAAAAATTTCAATAGTTTATATTGATGATGTGTTGAAATGTTCTAAACCATTAAGATCAACACTTTAAACATCTACATACCTTCATTAATGTAATAAAAAAAAATCAGCTAGTTGGGTCCATACCCAAAATCAAATAATATCAAACTCAAATCAGTTTTCTTGGATTTTAAATTTATTCGAGCCTTATAAAACCCATCCAGTGGTCCATTGAGTTTGTCTCAAACTTTGGTGATGACATATCCAAAAAAAAGCCAAATTCAAAAAAAATTTAGGTTGTCTCAATTATNCATCATACAATTAAACTTCCAATTGAGCTAAAAAAATGCCAATAAATTCTAAAAAAAAATAAAAATATATTTTATTAATAAGAGAAATATATATATATATATATTCTAATATTATAGATTCATAATTTTTAGTCTATTATAAGATAAATAGATAAACATATCATTCATTTATGAGNGGTCAAATAAACTCTCTGCTTAAGTCCTATTGACCCCAAGGGTAGATCTCATAGTGAAACGTGACGCATTGAATATCGAATATGGAGGTATCTAAAATTGTCAAAGAAGACCGAGAATCAATTATCATATTTCATTCAAAAGCGTTACTAATACCATACAAATTACAAAACAGTAAAAAAGAAATATATTATTTCCATTTTAATTAACAAAACTAGTAAAATCTACTCCAGAGTTAAATTTAGTTTTAGAAAAAGAAGGGAAGAATCTTGTTTCAAACAAACCAAACAAAAAAAAATTGCTAGATAGAAGTAAATTTTTGTTGAGATATATTATTTATGCAAACCAATCAAAGCCAGTCTATTGTTTGGTTTTTGCATCTTTCCTGTAAATCAATAATTTCTTGAAAGTCTAAAAATGCAAACCAATTAAAGGCGGTCTATGCGGTCTATTTTTTACGGATATTTTCATTACTGGGAAGACAAGAATGAAAGACAACTTGGGTGTTATTGACCTACCGTAAAGACAAGTTAAAGACAAGTTGGACGTGATTAACATACACTCTCCAACTTGAGGGGAAGTGTTGAGATATATTATTTATGGAATATATCTTAGATATTATATCTTAATATTCTTCCATTTATGGTTAGATTTATAGTATATTTTATTTTATTCTAGTATTTAATTATTTTATATTTTCCTCATTTGTACTAGCTTGTATCCTATTTAAAGGATATTAATATCAATGATAATATAGACCTTCCCAATTATATTTTCTATCTCATTCTTAACAATTTTCTTATGGTTTGATTTTCCAATTGGACCTATAAAAGAAATTGAAAAGTGGGAGATTACCTATGGAAGAGTTTCTAACAAAGTCTCTCTTCTCTTCCCTGTCTTCTTAAACTGATACTAATTCAACCGATCATTTGCATAAACTCAAAAGTTCAATTATAAGAACAGAATTAGATTTAAGATTAAATCAAGAAAAGAATTGAGTGGCAATAAAATATGACTTGANGGCGGTCTATGCGGTCTATTTTTTACGGATATTTTCATTACTGGGAAGACAAGAATGAAAGACAACTTGGGTGTTATTGACCTACCGTAAAGACAAGTTAAAGACAAGTTGGACGTGATTAACATACACTCTCCAACTTGAGGGGAAGTGTTGAGATATATTATTTATGGAATATATCTTAGATATTATATCTTAATATTCTTCCATTTATGGTTAGATTTATAGTATATTTTATTTTATTCTAGTATTTAATTATTTTATATTTTCCTCATTTGTACTAGCTTGTATCCTATTTAAAGGATATTAATATCAATGATAATATAGACCTTCCCAATTATATTTTCTATCTCATTCTTAACAATTTTCTTATGGTTTGATTTTCCAATTGGACCTATAAAAGAAATTGAAAAGTGGGAGATTACCTATGGAAGAGTTTCTAACAAAGTCTCTCTTCTCTTCCCTGTCTTCTTAAACTGATACTAATTCAACCGATCATTTGCATAAACTCAAAAGTTCAATTATAAGAACAGAATTAGATTTAAGATTAAATCAAGAAAAGAATTGAGTGGCAATAAAATATGACTTGACATTGAAATGTAATTTGAAAACTTTTTATCTTTGGGAGTTGAATTACATTTAAGATTATAATTCCATTTATGATTATTTATGTTATGTCTTATTTTCTTGAATTTATATTTAATGGCTTTTGGTAGTTTGTAGATGAACTACATTATGTTTGAATTATCTTTTTGGCGTATTTAAATGCTTGTAATATTCAAGTTTGAAAATATTGTGGAATACAAAAACCTTGTGTTTGAAACCATTTGGGTGTTATGTTTCTTTCAAACCTTGTGTTAGGTTTGATGTTAAAATCTATTCATATCAGTCATGATCAAGCTAATTCTAGAGTGAGTAGTCTTGGAATTTAAGAGTGACAATCATAGATTCCAAGTTCAATCTCAGAGTTATTCATCCTTCTAACCCACTCTTGGTTGAAATCAATTCGTTAAGTTAGTTTTATTTGTGAAAGTTTGCAAGGATACTACGACCTCTAGCTTTGCAAAATCCAGCATTGTTGGCGCTTATCAAAATCCCTGCCAAAATAAAGTTTAACAAGTGGTTCTATGGTGTAGTGGTTAGCACTTTCGACTTTGAATCTAACGACCTGTGTTTAATAATCGATAGGTAATCCACCCGTTTACA
Source organism: Cucurbita pepo subsp. pepo (assembly GCF_002806865.2). Taxonomy (NCBI): domain Eukaryota; kingdom Viridiplantae; phylum Streptophyta; class Magnoliopsida; order Cucurbitales; family Cucurbitaceae; genus Cucurbita; species Cucurbita pepo. Next base: position 28,079 of record NW_019646512.1, read on the forward strand.
CAAAATTGGTCCATAGCCGATTCGGTAGGGTCACTTTTGGACCGATAATCTCTAGAAGGGGTCACTAAGGTTGAGATCATACAAAATGGGTCCATAACTCAGTGTTAGAGCATTAGACTACAGATCAAGAGGTCGCCAATTCGAACTTGGTTGGCCCTTCTATCTTGGATAGAAATTTGTTACACTTTTTGGACCAACACTATGTCGAAGGGGTCACTAAGGTTAAAATCTTACAAAATGGATCCATTGCTTAGTAGTAGAGATTTTTATGGGTCACCAGTTTGAACTTTGTTGGGTCCTTCAATTGGACTGACACTCTGTAAAAAGGGTCACTAAGGTTGAAATCATCGGGTCCATAGCTCAGTGGTAGAACATTTGACGGTAAATTAAGAGGTCACTCGTTCGAACCTGTTTGGGCCCTGTTATTTTGGACATGGTTAAAAACTTAGTGAGTCTTGTACTCACCCCATGTTTTCCATATTTTTCATCTAACTAAGAGCTAGTCGAGGTGGAGAATAGATCAAAACTATTTTTTTTATGACTTAAACATAAAAAAGAATTTTTTTATGAATATTAATATAAGTTGCATAAATCATCTCCCTTTTCGTTTTCACTCACTCCTCTTCTTCAACCTATGGAAAAATTAATATAAGTTGCATTCCTATATTGACAAGACCATAGTGAGTTGCATAAATCATCTCCCTTTTCGTTTTCTCTCCCTTCTCTTCTTCAACCTATGGCCCATCAATATTTCATCTCCTTGTTCTTTTTAGCTTTTTAAATACCCTTATTTCATTCCTAAATTCATAAAATGTCTTGTATTTTTATTCATTTCTCTTTTCTTAAATATCAAAATCTTAAATAAAAAGGAAGAGCTCTCTAAAATATTCTTCTTTGCTGGTCATTTCACATAATTTAACATTTTTAAAATCGGTAAATTAAAAAATCCTATATTGATATATTCGTAATTTAATGTTGTCTTCATAAGTTTGCCGGCGACATTGTCTGTTGTCGAGCTTGGTAATGTGAATTTGTAACCCATCTGTTACGGTTCTTGGAATGATTCTCTAGATTATCCCTTCCATGCTGGGAGTTGGGCCATGGGTCTTGGGTGAAGGAGCCGTTGGTTTATCGCCCCTAAGAGTTAAGGAAGCATCTTGAGGCTAGTTTCACGTAGTATCATTGTCTTTGAGATAACAATTCTTTTCTTTTTTATCTAAAATTTTTAAATATGGGTTCATTTCCAAATGCATGCTAACACTCTTATTGTTGAATAAATGACATGAAACTAGTTTCACATAGTAGCGTTGCCTTTTGCTTCTATTGGTAGAAGGATAATAGGTTGATTATACATATAGGGTAGTTTTAAGGGTGACAACCAAACTAATTTTTTTTTTGGCGTTAAAAATTAGAATTATAACAATCTGTCTAAAACCCTCGGACTAATTTTGCTTCATTTCTAAATGCAGGCAGACGAAGTAGAAAAATGAAAACACGTAAATTGTAAACTCAAACATTTCAAAGAAATAAATAAGTTTTGGACTAATTTTGCTTCATTTCTAAATGCAGGCAGACAAAGTAGAAAAATGAAAACACTTAAATTGTAAACTCAAACATTTCAAAGAAATAAATAAGTTTTGATCCTATAAATGCTAACCAGAAAACAATGCAAACAAATTTATTTCAAACATAGAAAATTTGAGGTTTCCATCTTATAAAACCAATAAACCAAAGGCTAATATAATAGATAATAAAAAAAATGTTACCTTCATGTAGGTGATTAATGGATGTTCACTTTGACTAATTCCTACTATTTGTTTTCTTTCTATATTTTGAAACTATTTTAAACACTTTTTTCTTGTATGGCTTATCTTTGAAGGTCTTTGTAAACAAGCACGAATGACTATTATGATTATAAGTCAACTGATTTAAGGGATAATAAATTTTAAAGATGAAATTAAAGTATTAACTTTGATGTCATCTTTACCCGAGTTTTAAGATGTTATTAATGAGATTCAATCTAATGCCATTAGTAATTCTCAATGATAATATTCAAAATACTTGACAAAAAAGAGTGGTCAACATAAGATATTTGAAACAAATAAATATTTTGTCCTCTATGATATATCAAATCACTCATTTGAAATTCCTTAATAATAAACCTGAATTCTTACCTCATTTTTAGAGAAAAGTTAAAAAAAATTAGGGGTTAAACTTTTAAGGTAACTTAATTTAAGAAACTTATGATTTTTATATTATCAAGAGTTTAATGGAGCTAGGCCGATTCAATCTACTAGATCCAAGAATGGAACCGAACCAAACAAACTAGTTAGTAACATGATTTAGTGGAAGCATTTTCACTCAAAGTAGAAGCAATAATGGAGGGTTTGAAATAATATTGTTTTCACCCCTTATTTCTCGAGTGAATATCGAAATAATATAGTTTTCATGTTAAAAATTAACTATAAGAAATATATAAAATTACTTGTTCTCTAAGAGCTTCAATCAATACGGGAGGGTTACTTCTGCAACCACTCTAAAGGGGCTCAAGATCCCAACGAGTTAGATAAAACAGCTCCAAAACTTTGAATCCAATAACTTGAGTTTGACTCTTGATAGGATCTTTCTTCTTGTGGAATCTGCGTAAAATAGGAAAACCATGCCAAAATAAATTTTTACAAGGGGTTCTATAGTGTAGTGGTTAGCACTTGAACATTTGAACATAAGGTATAACATGCCTTCGTAATCATTTGAACATATAATAACTAGAATGAGTTATTCTAGAAAGTCATAGATTCATAATGGATTCCTTAGAGGGTTCTAGAAGGGTATTGAATCTTGAGGTGCTTCCTTTAGGCGTACATGAAGTTCCATCTTGGTTTAAGTTCTGAACTTGTTCTAACCAACTTGAAATCTTGAATTTATTCTCATGTCATATAAAATAGACCTTATAGAAAATAGTTGGTAATTTGGAGCATGTCTAAACCTTGAGCTAGGATATGACTTCTTGTTTCGTTTTCAGGAACTAAACCTTAGAGGTTGTCATGTCATGCATCGTATTTTAACCATGAAAACTCTTTCGAAGTAACTCTTAATTTTCTCCCCATGAGTGCATAGGTGGCGTTGTCATAATCGTGGCATCCTGCTGGCAAATCGTGGTGTAGGACATCTCATTTAGGTGAGGGAAATAATAAGTTCATCATGGAATCCTGCTCATGGTACATATACCATAGCATCCCACCTAAAGAGGAATAGGGGACTCGTGGTACACTTTGTGAAGTGACATAATGGTTACTTCAGCTATAAATTCTAGAAACTTATTAAGCATGATATTTGCATTAACCTAGGTGTTTTCTTGGATTCTTGGTGATCCTAGGTTTATGCATAACGTCTTGGGTCAAGGTTGGAACTTATAAGTTCTTAGGAATAGCCGAGCATGATATTGTGCACGTAGCATCTATTAGAGGCCAAGGGTACATGTGGGGAATCTATTATTTCATGGATACCACATTAGTTATCCTAGGAGGTAAAGTCATATGGATCGTGATGAACATTTTCTCCCATATCATGGTTTCGCTAACTAAAGTTTTCCGATAACTCCCAAACTTCATTACCTTATATAACCTTTTGGGATAAGGATTCATATAATATTTCATAAAATAAGATCTAGTAATGAGTTTCATAGCATTTGAAGGTCATCTAGGTCATGAACCGAAGGTAAATTACCTTAGGGGCATTATGGTCATTTTACACCGTTTCTTAGTTTACCTACTTATCTTTATCCAATGACCACCAAATTTCATATCTAACCTCAACATAATATAATATGCTCAGTATTAAAATTTGATATGCAGCGGAGCTCATATAGTGGGTTATTTTAACGTTACTTAAATCTCGAGCTATTTGATCGGTTCAGGGTCTTAACTCACGGTTCTTTGGGTTTTTCTTTCATATATCCTTGATTCATACTTGGTTTAGGATTCATATGAAAATCCAAGCGATTTCTACAAGTATTTCTTAACAAAGAGTCAAAGGTGGCTACTTGCCTCGTCGTCGATGTTTGAGACCTCCATTCTTGAGCTTCCAGTATCTGAATTACTTCAAATTTCCTTCCACATACTCCTTATTGTGTCTAGTTTATGAAACCATAATTTTTTTCATGAGAATCGGTCTGGAAGGGAGTTGAAGTTGAGAAAACCCAAGAAAAGGTCAAATTTTGAGTTGACTTGGACAATTCAGTTGAACTGGCCATATCATCGTTTTCTTCCTCTGAACAGGAAGAAGATGCGCATTTTTCGCGTCGCCGCCATCTAAAACTCGTTCTGTACAATCACATTTACAGTGTTTCTCTCCTCGATGTCTTCGTGAAACTTAAAGATGGGTGTTACAAGGAAGGGCTAGGGATTGATTTGATACCTTCTCGTGGATCGTAGCCTAAAATATTCCGTTCCAAAGTTCATCCAAAATCTGATTTATCGCCAGAGATAAAACAAATGATTTCTTTTCTTATTGGGTAGCCAATTCTAGGGGTTTCAAAGCCCTATTTCTTCATTGAACCTCTTCCATATCCTTTCTTCAAGCTAAAGGAATTGGTTTGGAGGAACGTCTTTGAGTGTAGGACCTTAATTTCCAGAAAACGTTCTCGGTATGCAACTCACTCGAAACACCAAACGTTCGATCTCTTGGGTAGCTTGTTCTACGACGTTTCAGCTCTCAATTCTTTCATCAAGTTTACTCAACTTCTTCCTCTGAAGCTAGAGGATCCTTAATTTGAAGGAAAAGAGATCGTAGATAGGAATTCGACTCTTATCCCCAATTTAATTTCGAAACCTATTTCCTTCAATTCAGCACACTCTCGAGGTTATTTTTCTTCGTGGTCTTCCATGGAAGCATTCCTTGGAGGTGCAGAAACTGATTGGAATCATTATTGCTCGACGAATCATCATGTATGCTCGGATTGGATTTTCAAGTTTTTCTTGAAGTTCTTCAATGGCAAATTNGCGGATTGAGATGGGGGAATGGTTTCTGGGCACTTTCAGCACTCTATTCCTTCATAGAACTGGTTGGTAATCTTGTTGAGAATCTGTAGGAATAAGTTTGAAGAGAAATGGTGGAGGATTGCTCTCGAATTTGGAAGAAATCTGAGAGTAGGAGACCCATAATCTAAACCCTTATTGCCTTCGATTAGGGGATTGATCTTTCTCGATTCTTATTTCGTATTGTTGCTCCTACTTCAGACTTTATAGGAGGAGCTTAAACCGACATTGAGAGCTCTAGAATCTTCGTTATTTAGTGCTCGAACTTTCTAGATAATTTTTCGGAGATATCAACTCGATCATAGCCTTACCGACCTTGGCTTTAAATACTAGTCATTAGATGTGATGATCCGTGCATGTTCATTCTAGATCATATCCAATTTTGGAAGAGATTCGACGGTTGAGATTTGAGTTCGAAGGATTTTGCTCGGATGGTCACGGTAGATGCTCTGATTATAATTAGAGTGACATTTTTGTAATTATCCATTCTTCCAGGGGTATTTTGGTAATTTTCCACTTTTCGAATATTTTATTATTATTTTTCTTGAAAATCCATAATTTTTCTACAAATTCTTCATTGCTTTTTGATCATTTTTCCCTTATTTTGAATCTTGAGATTCCTTCTTGATAAGGAATTACAAATTCAGAAAGATTCTTGATAATTGATCAAATGACTTTTTTGCACTTTTCATTTACTTTTTCCCTTCCCATCCTTTTCAAAAGGCCTTTTAACTCCTTGAAATCACTTGTTAGAGTACACGAGTGACTTGACTAAGTCCCTTGTTCTTGCTTAATCCTTTAACTTTTTCCTTTTTATCCTTTGGGTCTTTCATGAGCCGCTTATTCTTATGAGAGTTAATTTCCTTCATTTTTGGGGTGTTACATATACATACTCGTTACAAACACAAAATAAGAAGCAGACTCAAAAGAAGAACAAAAAATTTCAAGATTAAAAACAGAGGTTAGTCCATGGCCCAAACTCCAAATTCCGCTCTCATCCACGACCAACTCTTAGTTACTTGAAAAAATATGATAAACATGGAGTGAGTAAAACTTAGTAAGTAACCTACTAGTAGGTTCTTAATCGTGACCTTAAGCTAGGATATTACTTCTTGTTATGTTTTTAGGATCTTAGAACTTAGAGGTCATCGTGTCATGTATCATATACTGATCCTGAAAACCTTCCCCTAAAATAACCTTCAATTTTCTCCCCATGACCACATGAGTGGTGTCGTCATAATCGTGTAATCCTACTTGTAAATCGTGGTGCAAGACATCTCGTTTAGCTGATGAGAAAGGTAGGCCTATCATAACATCCCGCTCATGATACATATGGCAGGACATCCTACCTAAAGAGGAATAGAGGCCTTTTAGTACACATCGTAATGGCAGAAAATGGTTACTTATGGGTATAGATCCTAGCAACTTATTTAGCATGTTATTCACATAGTTCTAGGTACTTGGTACATAGATTATTGATGAACCGAGGTTTATTACATAATGTCATGGGTTAGGCTTTAGGAGTTGAGGTTTTAGCTTAGGAAAACATTAGAGGGTAACCTAACGTGGACTAATTCGTGTGAAAACCTACTAGCACTTTGAGGACCTCATTATAGGACCATGTGAGAAATTTCATGTAAAAAGGGTATCTCATTAATCATACAACGAGGTATAATCATATGAAGGGTATTATGGTCATTTTACCATGTTTCTTGGTTTAGCTACTTAGTTTTGTCCAATGATCATCAAATTTTACATACCTCTATAACATGTCATATTATGCTCAGGATTAAAAATTTGTAGGTAGCAGGATACGTTTAGTAGGTGATTTTAGCGTTACTTAAATCTCGAGCTACCACGTTGGTTCAGTGCCATAAATCGAGGTTCTAGGTGTTTTTCTTTCATCATTATTTAGTTATACTCAATCTAAGGTTCATATGAGAATCCAAGTGATTCCTACAAGTATTTATTTTGAAAAAGTTGGGGACTTGTTTCTCAAGCTTCTATTATTCGATTTCCTCCAAATTTTCTCTGGTAGCTTCCTTAGTGAGTCTAGTTTCTAGAACCATTGAGAACTTTGTGAGAACTAGCCTGAAAAGGGTTAAATTTGATTAAAAACTAAAGAGAGTCTGACTTTGGGCTGACGTGGACGATTCAGTTGATCGGCCATCGTCTTCTTCCTCCCGTAGGGGAAGAAGACATTGCGCGATATTACTCCTCCATCTGAAAATGAGGTTTGCCAACCCATTCTTTGACGTTTCTCCCCTCAATTCCTTCATCAAGCTTAAAGATAAAAAGTTAAAGAAGAGTTTATCTTACCTATTCGTCGACTACAACATAAGTTATAGGTGTCCAAAGTCGAGGGAAAACTTGTTTTGTCGTCGGGATAAACCAAGAAGTTATTATTTTTTGGTAAGATAATGCAAACTCTATCAGACCACACATCATTCACAACAATTTTCCTTACACTTCACTTAAGCTAGAGGAATGTTCCTGATAAAACGACTTTGCGTGGTTGAGAGTAATTTTGAGCTTCCTTCCTCTGTCTGCAACTCAACCCAGAACGTTATTTGTCCCTCTATTGGGCAGCTTGACTCAGGACGAGTTGGGTCTCGAATCCTTCATCAAACATACTCTATTTAGTCCCCTCAAGCTATCAAAATCATCCATTTTGAGTCTTTAAGGTTGTAAACAAGGATTTGAGTTTTACCCCCAAATCTTACCCGTTATTGAATTTCTTCGATTACGCAAGTTCCTGAGGTCATCTCTCTTCGCAACGTTCTTCAAAAAATTATCCTTAGGTGTGCAGAAACAAATTGGGATTGGACTCGTATGATGCATACGTCTGTATCTTTGGTTTGTTTTTTTAGCTACCATCCATGGTGGATAGGATTTGAGAAATTGGATATAGACGTTTTCAAGACTTCTTTCCTTCACCAAACTTATGGGTAAACTTATTTAGAAGGTGCAAGAACAAGTTTGGAGATGAATAGTGGACTATAATTCTCGAATTCGAGGTAAACCCGTGAACATGATACCCCAAAACAAGAAACTTGTATCTCTCGATTGGGTACTCGATTAAGCTTGATTCTTGCCCTTAATAGTCTACCCTAATTCATAATTTATAGACCGATTTTTCACTACCATTGAAACGTCTAAAATTTCTATAATTTCATTCTTGATTTTTCTGAATCTTTTGCCAGAAAAGTCGTCTCCGATCAGAGCCTTCCTTTATTAAGAACCTTGTAATTCTTATGCTATAAAAAATTTAATGATTTGGGAAGTTTATAAAAATTGGAAAAAGTTTCTTTTTCTCAATTTTCTTCAATTTTACTTGTTCTTTGCTTCTAGGTACAACCTATTAGGGATTATAAACTGTCTCTTATTGGAGACCTTGAGTGTTGCAAATTCTCCCCTCCTTTAAAAACTTTCGTCATCGAAAGTGCTTATTCTAAAATAGGTCAGGGTACAAGGTTCTTATTTGCCTTCGATTTCCTAAGTGGCTTCTTCTACTCTATGATTCTTCCATAGGATCTTAACAAGAGCGATTTCCTTGTTTCTCAATCTTTTGACTTTCTTGTCTATTATTTGAATCTGGTCTTCTTTATACGTTAGGTCATCTCTCAAGAAGAGAGTTTCATGAGCCAGTACGTGCGAAGGATCTAGGGTATACTTCCATAGTATGGATACATGAAAGATATTATGTACTGCAAACAAGTTTGGGCATTGCCCGATTCTATAGGCAACAAATCTAATCCTTTCTAATATCTTAAAGGGACGGATAAACCTAGGGCTTAGCTTCCCCTTTTTACCCTACCTGAGCACCCCTCTCATGGGGTGCTACCTTTAGGAATATATGGTCTCTTACCTACAATTCCATGTCCTTGTGCCTTAGGTTTGCATAGCTTTTCTCTCGGCTTTGTCCATAGAGAACCTCGTATGTGGCCATTTGTATGGTGGCTTGGCAACTATTATTATAAGCGAATTTCATAAGGTGTAGGTACTTATCCCAGCTTCCTGCAAAATCCATCACATATACCCTCAACATGTCTTCCAATATTTGCTTGAGCATTTCTGTTTGACCATCTGTTTATGGGTGGAATGTCGTACTATAACTGCGTACCCAATGCCTTTTGTTGAATTTTCCAGAAGCGAGATTTAAATTTGGCGTCTCGGTCTAATACTATTGACACTAGAACACCGTGTAGCCGTACTATTTGCTCCATATAGAGTTAGGCCAAGCTATCTACCGAGTAAGCAGTTTTTCATTTTTAATGTTAGCGGGGATAACTCAGCTGAGAGAGCATCAGGCTGAAGATTTGAAGGTCACGTGTTTGATCCACGTTCACCGCACTTGATTAAAGTTGGATAAATTGACTATACAATCTAAAATTAGTGATTATTTCTTTTTAAATACAATGAATTGCGGAAATACCTTTACTTATGAATTCGTTAGACTGAAGGTCACATGTTCGATCCAAGTTCACCGAATTTGATTCAAATTGCATAACTTGACTATTCCATCTAAAATTAGTGATTATTTCTTTTTAAAATTTCAATGAATTAGCGGAACTATCTTTACTAATGAATTTTTATTTCTAATGTTAGTGGGGATAGCTTAGTTGGTGCTTTCACTGCACCTAATTCAAGTTGTGTGAAATACCTACTTATGAGTATATTAGTTGGGAGAGCGTCAAAATGAAGATTTGAAGGTCACGTGTTGTTTGATCCACATTCACCACACCTAATTCAAGTTTTGTAACTTGACTATTCAACCCAGAATTAGTGATTATTTATTTTTAAAATTTTAATGAATTAGCAAAAATACCATTACTTATGAAATTTTAATATTAGCGAGGATAGCTAAGTTTGAGAGTGTGAGACTAAAGATCTAAAGGTCACGTGTTCCATCCATGTTCACCGCACCTGATTCTAGTTGCATAACCTCACTATTCAATCAAAAATTTAAAATTTCAATGAATTACCTAAAATATCTTTACTTATGAATATTCATTTTTAATGTTAGCAAGAATAGCTCAGTTGGGAGATTGTTAGACTGAAGATTTGAAGGTCAAGTGTACCATCCACGTTCATCGCACCTAATACAAGTTTATTATGTGACTATACAGTGATTATTTCTTTTTAAAGGTCACGTGTTTGATCTCCACGTTCATGGCACGTAATACACGTTTATTACCTGACTATACAATGATTATTTCTTTTTAAAGGTCACGTGTTTGATCTCCACGTTCACCGCACCTGATTCTAGTTCCATAACACGACTATTCAATCTAAAACTAGTCATTATTCATTTCTAAAATCTCAATGAATTATCGAAAATACCTAACGTGTTCTAGTTCACACCTGATACAAGTTGGGTAACTTGAATATCTTATTAAAAATTAGTGATTATTTCTATTTAAAACTTCAATGAATTAACGAAAATACTTTGGGTAACTTGAATATCTTATTAAAAATTAGTGATTATTTCTATTTAAAACTTCAATGAATTAGCGAAAATACCTTTACTGATGAATTTTCATTTTTAATGTTAGCGTGGATAGCTCTGTTGAGCTTGAAGATCTGAAGGTCTCGTGTTCAATCCACGTTCACTGCACATGGTTCACGTTGCATAATTTGACTATTCAATCTAAAATTAGTGATTATTTCTTTCTAAAATTTCAATAAATTAGGGGAAATGCCTTTACTTAAAAACTTTCATTTTTTATGTTAGCGGTGATAGCTCAGTTTTGAGAGCGTCAGATTAAAAATTTGAAGGTCACATGTTCGATCTCCATGTTCACCGCACCTGTTTCTATTTGTATAACCTGACTATTTAATAAAAAAATTAGTTATTATTTCTTTTTAAAATCTCAATGAATCAACGAAAAGATCTTTACTGATGAATTTTCATTTCTAATGATTGTGGGGATAGCTCAGTTGGGAGGGTGTCAAATTGAAATCTGAAGGTCACGTGTTCGATCCACGTTCACCGCACCTAATTCAAGCTATGTAACTTGCCTATTCTTTTTTTAACCTAGAATCAGTGATTATTTATGACTTTGAATACTAACCTTTTTGTAGTTCAAAAACCAATTTCGAACCACCGCTAGTGTCTTCCCTACTATTCTCCGGACTTAGAACAGGATTGTGGAATCCGGTGGTGTGTGACTAATCTTGATAGGAATTTAGTATTAAAGAGAGAGTTTTGAGAGATTTTCTCCAATTTTTTCGAGACTCCAAGTACATCAATTATAATAAATTAGCTAGCATGTTCAAAAGCATTTAAACTCAATGACTTTGAATACTAACCTTTTTGTAGTTCAAGAACCAATTTCGAACCACCGCTAGTGTCTTCCCTACTATTCTCCGGACTTAGAATGGGATTGTGGAATCCGGTGTGTGACTAATCTTGATAGGAATTTAGTAGTAAAGAGAGAGTTTTGAGAGATTTTCTCCAATTTTTTCGAGAAGAATTTCCATGTACCTTGATCACTCTATTTACAGAGAGTCATATTTGCATGTTAATGCAAATTTGAGATTACCAAATTTTGACACTTCAAATTCCACTCAAATTTGTGGGATTATGTGGCAAGCATACAAGTTTGAGTTAACCAAATTTTGACACTCAAAATCCCACTTAAATTTGTAGGGTTTATATGGCAAACATACAAGTTTGGTAAAACCAAATTTTGACACTCAAAATTCCACTCAAATTTGTCGGATTATGTGGCAAACATGCAAGTTTGGTTAAACCATATATTGACACTCAATATTCCACTAACTCAAACATGAATTTTTCCATGAGGTGGAGTCAACATTTTGACTTTCTCCATTTTAATTCAACAATTAATTTAAATAATTAATTTTAGATTAAAACAATATTAAAGGATTGATTACACAATTTAATTAATATGTAACATTAATTCAAATGTCAAACCCAATTAATTCCACCAATTATGAATCCCTATTCATCATTAAAATATTTAAATATTATTTAAATATCTCTAATTCTCTCTTTTTGTTTAATTCGTAATTAAAATAAAATTCGGTTAAATATATCGTATATGTGTAGTGCATATTCCTTAATTTGAATTCAAACACTTCGAACTCACTTGTCACACTGTTCTAAGATTTAGTCCGATATGAGCTAGCAGGGGACCTAATGGACCTATAGATCATGGTCTCCAACGATTCGAGATTAACCAGCTAAACTCATTAACTTTGTTAACCAACATTCGTTGACTACTAGGACACTCCACTAATGCCTAGTAGTTGCACTCCCCTCACTATAGATATATTTTTGTCCATTTGATATAACCATGATTAGTGAGTCTATCCTTCAGAGGTTGTTCGTAACTAGAGCTGGGTCAATTTACCGTTATTCCCCTAAAGTTACTTCTTGTTCCTTAAGTCCCACTGGTCCTCTAATGAACAATTGGTTTGTGGTTCAACCACCAAACCGAGTCCCTCTCAGGTCAATGAGAGGGTGAGGCCCCTTGTTCAAGACCTTAAGTCAGTACTTAAGGGAACGCCCAGTCTTACCCTTGAAATGGGAGACTTATTGAGTTGGCGAACTCGGACCACTCACCCATGCAAATCTAAGGATAATTCTGAATAAACAGGAGTTCATAGTTAGCTCAGGATTAAGGTCGAGTTACCTAGGTCATCGAGTGAAAAAATCAGTCTCAATAGTAAACGTCGTTATAAAGTGAGAGTGATTTTCTTCATGGTCCGATCTTATGCAATACTCATTGCATAGGACGCCCTCACTCGCATGTCTCCACATGTACAATTTAGTAATCACATTGTTTATATCATATACAAAAGTGGGCCGCATCCTTACTATCCCCAGGGTACGGTACTCAGCCTTATCCCTGTAATATAGATCATTTTGACAATATACTTGAACTTGATCCACTCTTATGTCTCTACATATAGTTTAAGTAATCATACTATAGATAGAGTATTCTTAGTTTATTGGATTTAGATTAATTATCGTAAAATTCACTTTATTCAATAATAATCTTTACTGAATAAACATCAATAATAACTTTATTGAAAATAGAATATGTTTTTGTTTACAAACTATGAGTTTTAGGGCATAAAATCCAACATGAAGGTCACGTGTTCGATCTCCACGTTCATCGCACCTGTTATTAAATAAAAAATTAATCATTGTTTCTTTTTAAAATCTCAATGAATCAGCAAAAATACCTTTAGCAATGAATTTTCATTTCTAATGTTTGTGGGGATATCTTACTTGGGAGAGCATCAGATTGAAGATTTGAAAGTCACGTGTTCGTTCCACGTTCACTGCACCTAATAAAAGTTTTTGTAACTTGACTATTCAACCAAGAATTAGTGATTATTTATTTCTAAAATTAAAATGAATTAGCGAAAATACCTTTGACATGAATTTTCATTTTTAATGTTAGTGGGAATAGCTCAGTTTGGAGAGCGTCAGACGGAAGATCTAAAGGTCACGTGTTTAATCAACGCTGCACATGGTTCACATTGCATAACTTGCCTATTCAATCTAAATTTAGTGATTATTTCTTTTTAAAATATAATGAATTAGCACAAATACATTTACTTATGAATTTTCATTTTTAATATTAGTGGGCATAGCTCAGTCGGGAGAGTGTTAGAATGAAGATTTAAAAGTCATGTATTCGATATCCACGTTCACCGCATCTGTTTCTATTCGCATAACCTGACTATTCACTAAAAAATTAGTCATTATTTCCTTTTAAAATCTCAATGAATCAACAAAAATACCTTTACTGATGAATTTTTATTTTTAATGGTTGCGGGGATAGCTTAGTTGGGAGAGCGTCAGACTGAAGATCTGAAGGTCACGTGTTTGATCCACGTTCATCGCACTTGGTTCACGTCATAATTTGACTACTATTTCAATAATTAGTGATTATTTCTTTTTAAAATCTAATCTCAATGAATTAGCCGGCAGAAATACCTTTACTTATGAATTTTCAATTTTAATATTAGCGAGGATAGCTTGGGAGAGCGTCATATTGAAGATTTGAAGGTCACGTCTTTAATCTCCACGTTCACGACACTTGTTTCCCAAGTCTTTCTTTCTTCCATGCAAAACTTAACATGAAAACTATATCACGGCCACAAGTTCTTTTGTGGGGATACTATAAATACCCACAAATTATTATGTAAAAAGCATATTTGTGATCAATGAAATTGATCTCTTAAGTTGAGACGTTCCCCTCGTAGAAATCTGAGCATATCTTTGTCGTTTCTAAGTTTCATGCAATTCTTTTGGTATATTGCATCTGAGTCATTGAATCAAACGGTGATCAAGTTCAATTGTGGAATGACTCAATTTAGAAAAAGGTTCCAAATCTTGTGGGGATACTATAAATACCCACAAATTATCATGTAAAAAGCATATTTGTGATCAATGAAATTGATCTCTCAAGTTGAGACGTTCCCCTCCTAGAAATCTGAGCATATCTTTGTCGTTTCTAAGTTTCATGCAATTCTTGTGGTATATTGCATCTGAGTCATTGAATCAAACCGTGATCAAGTTCAATTGTGGAATGACCCAATTTAGAAAAAGGTTCCAAATCTTGCTTCTCACTCTTGGATCTCATCATCTAATTCTAGCTTTTATCTCTTGTTGATCCCAATTTTGTACAAGGAGGTGTTAATTTCTTTAATATAAGGGTTTTCGCTTCTACAAAAGCTTAGATCGTTGGGCTGAAGATTACGATTGGTCTATCATCTTTCAACGGGATTTTCTATCCCCATGACTTGCTCTGATGCGGTCGTTCTTCTATCACCGATGACACGTCCAGTTGTCGAGATTGGTAATGTGAGTTTGTAACCCATCCATTAAGATTCTTGAAATGATTCTATAGCTTATCATTTCCAAGTTGGGAGTTGGGTCATGGGTCTTGGGGGAAGGAATCCTTAGTTTACCTCGGTTGGAGTTGAAGGAAGTGTCATAAGACTAGTTTTTAAAAAAAAAATTTAATTTTTTTTAATTATTTTAGTGTGGATTCATTTCCAAATGCATGTTACCACTCTTATGTTACCACTCTTATTATTGAAGAAACCGCATTAAGCTAGTTTCACGTAGCAACAATGCCTTTCACTCCTATTGGTAGAGGATATTTAGCAGTTTTATGTCTGACAACCACCTGTTCCATCTCATGTATCATTTTTTAATGTTTTCCAATTCATTTGTTTCCATTTCATTTATCAATATATATATATTTTTTTTTTTGGTTAAAAATTCGAATTACTACCATTTGCCTAAAGCCCTAAACTAACTTTGTTTAATTTGCAAATGTACCCACATAATATGAAAAATGGAACACGTAAGTTGTAAATTCATACCTTTCAAAGAAACAAATAAATTTTAAAGATACCAATACAAATAAGAAAATTATGTAACCAAATTTATTTCAAACATAGAAAACTTCATAAATAATGTCTTGATTTTGCAAAATCAACAAAAGAAAGGACGTAATATAGTAAAGTAAAAAAAGAAATTGTTACAATGACTATAGTGCCCATAAATTCTATTGTTGGGAATCATACCCGAGTCTTATGGATGAAAGCCAGATATCCTAACCGTTGGACGACAATGAAATTTTCATGTTGTTGTCGTGGAGTCGTTTGTCAGATCGCTGAAGAGTTTCAACATGGTCTTTTGTGTAATGTCTAACTCTTCGACATGTCCTTCCATGTGTGTGATAGAGCTCTCAGAGGCACCTCCATGTTTCGAGTTGTTTGATCATGTCACTCTTTCTTTTAAGGAGTCGACCTCAAACGGGAGCGTCGATTGCATCGATTCCATCAAAGGTCTTCGCATGAGTTTATGGTGCATAATCCATTTTTTATATCATTCACCTTCGAGCGCCACCATAGTTTTGATCGCAGCCAATGTAACTCTCAGGTCCTCTTAGCAAGTTCCTATAGCCTTCAAGTAACAGTACGTCAAATATAAAGTTTAAAAATTCCTTGGTATCCCAATTCTCATAAAATGCATTAAGTTCTTGGATCTTCAGTTTGTTAAGTCCAACGTGAGCTTGGTTTGGGGTGTGGTTCTCTACCATCCTCCTTGTCAAACTCACTAGGGTGCTTATCTCAGCCATGATGTCATTCAACAAGAGAGACCTTCAAAACGCCCGGAAACAGAACTGTTCAATTGGATTATCACACTCACCATTTGAATCACCTCAACTCCACTTGTTGAACTTGAACCTAATACCCATTACATAACACTAACAAAGGTATAAAGTTCCTAACATCCTCATCACTATAGTGCAAATCAAATGTAGGTAAAGTTTAAATATAATTCATGACCAAAGATGAAACAAAATTCCATAGTCAAGAATCGAACCTGGATCTCCTAAGTGAAAGTCAATATCCTTAGGGATGTTTCATATTGTTGCCTTGGAGTCTTTTATAAGGTTGCTGTAGAGTTTGAATATGGTCTTTTGTGTAATGTTCAATTCTTCAACACCACTTCCATTTGTGTAATGTAAGATAATTTCTTTTTAAAATTTCTATTAATTAGCGGAAATACCTTTACTTATGAATTTTTATTTTCATTATTAGCGGAGATAGCTCAGTAGAAAGAGCGTCAGACTGAAGATTTGAAAGTCACGTATTTGATCCACGTTCACCGCACCTAATTCAAGTTGCATAACTCGACTAAGTTTAGCTTGACTAATGAATCTAAAATTATAGATTATTTATTTTTAAAATTTCAATGAATTAATGAAAATACCTTAACTTATGAATTTTCATTTTTTTTTTCATTTTTAATATTAATGGGGATAACTTACTAGGGAGAGCGTCAAACTCAAGATCTGAATGTCAGGTGTTTGATCCTCATTGTCAAACTCACTCGGGTGCTCATCTCAATCATTTCAGCCTTGTTGGCGTTCAATAAGAGAGACCTTGAAAATAACCGGTAACTGTTCAATTGGATTATCACATTAACAATTTGAATCAAATAAAGTGACATTAACCATTTAAATCACTTGTTGAACTTGACCAAATGTCTATAACATAATACTAACAAAGGTACAAAGTAACACAAACAAAGGTGCAAAGTAACACTAACAAAGGTACAAAGTTCATAAAAGTCTTTTTAATCTAAAATACCATTTTACTTGACCATTATAGTGCCTCTCAAACGTAGGTAAAGTTTAAATTCGGGTCTCCTTGTCAAACTCACTCGGGTGCTCATCTCAGCCATGATGGCGTTCAACAAGAGACCTCGAAAATAGCCGGATTATCGCATTAACAACATAATCACCTCAACCCCACTTGTTGAAATTGAAACAAATATCTATAACATAACACTAACATAGGTACGAAGTTCATAAAAGTCTTTTTAATCTAAGATACTATTGAACACCATTAAAGTGACTCTCAAACTTAAGTAAAATTTAAATATAATTGGTGACGGAAGATGAAACTATAAAATAAAAATAAATAAGAAAATAATATTTCATTTCAAAGAATCGAACCAGAATCTCCTAGGTGAAAGCAAAATATCCTAACGACTAGACAACAATAAATTTTTGGTGTAGTTGTCTGGAGTCTTTTGTCTAATCGCTGAAGAGTTTTAGCATTATGTNGGTAACTGTTCAATTGGATTATCACATTAACAATTTGAATCAAATAAAGTGACATTAACCATTTAAATCACTTGTTGAACTTGACCAAATGTCTATAACATAATACTAACAAAGGTACAAAGTAACACAAACAAAGGTGCAAAGTAACACTAACAAAGGTACAAAGTTCATAAAAGTCTTTTTAATCTAAAATACCATTTTACTTGACCATTATAGTGCCTCTCAAACGTAGGTAAAGTTTAAATTCGGGTCTCCTTGTCAAACTCACTCGGGTGCTCATCTCAGCCATGATGGCGTTCAACAAGAGACCTCGAAAATAGCCGGATTATCGCATTAACAACATAATCACCTCAACCCCACTTGTTGAAATTGAAACAAATATCTATAACATAACACTAACATAGGTACGAAGTTCATAAAAGTCTTTTTAATCTAAGATACTATTGAACACCATTAAAGTGACTCTCAAACTTAAGTAAAATTTAAATATAATTGGTGACGGAAGATGAAACTATAAAATAAAAATAAATAAGAAAATAATATTTCATTTCAAAGAATCGAACCAGAATCTCCTAGGTGAAAGCAAAATATCCTAACGACTAGACAACAATAAATTTTTGGTGTAGTTGTCTGGAGTCTTTTGTCTAATCGCTGAAGAGTTTTAGCATTATGTTTTGGGTAATGTCTAACTCTTCTACACGTCCTTTCATGTGTGTGATAGAGTTCTTAGAATTACCGCGACGTTTCGAGCTGTCCGATCGTGTGGCTCTTTCTTCAAAAGGGTCAACATCAAACGTCAGTTTTTTGATTGGTAACCCATCTAGAGGAGTGTCGATTGCATCGATTCCATCAACAGTCTTCCCATGAGTTCATGGTGCATGACCCATTTTTTATACCATTCACCTTCGAGCGCCACCATAATTTTGCATCGTCCATGAGATGCATTGCGACCAACGTAACTCTTAGGTCCTATGAGCAAGTTCCTGTAACCTTCATGTCATGACCCGATTTTCGAGGCTTCGAAGAATCGAACTCGTGACTAAAAGGACGAAATCGAAAACAAACAAAAAGAAAATAAAAGAAAAGAAAAGCAAAGTAAAAGNAAAGTCTTTTTAATCTAAGATACTATTGAACACCATTAAAGTGACTCTCAAACTTAAGTAAAATTTAAATATAATTGGTGACGGAAGATGAAACTATAAAATAAAAATAAATAAGAAAATAATATTTCATTTCAAAGAATCGAACCAGAATCTCCTAGGTGAAAGCAAAATATCCTAACGACTAGACAACAATAAATTTTTGGTGTAGTTGTCTGGAGTCTTTTGTCTAATCGCTGAAGAGTTTTAGCATTATGTTTTGGGTAATGTCTAACTCTTCTACACGTCCTTTCATGTGTGTGATAGAGTTCTTAGAATTACCGCGACGTTTCGAGCTGTCCGATCGTGTGGCTCTTTCTTCAAAAGGGTCAACATCAAACGTCAGTTTTTTGATTGGTAACCCATCTAGAGGAGTGTCGATTGCATCGATTCCATCAACAGTCTTCCCATGAGTTCATGGTGCATGACCCATTTTTTATACCATTCACCTTCGAGCGCCACCATAATTTTGCATCGTCCATGAGATGCATTGCGACCAACGTAACTCTTAGGTCCTATGAGCAAGTTCCTGTAACCTTCATGTCATGACCCGATTTTCGAGGCTTCGAAGAATCGAACTCGTGACTAAAAGGACGAAATCGAAAACAAACAAAAAGAAAATAAAAGAAAAGAAAAGCAAAGTAAAAGGATAAAAAATACCATTCAATTAAAACAAAAGAGAAAGAAGATTTGTTTCGAAAATATTACAAAGGAAGTTGCAAATGTAAAAATGAAATACAAAATTAAAATCAAATATTTCAAATGGAAAATACAATTATGAAGAAAAATACAAAAGACTCTAAATATGAAAACGAACAAAGGACTCTAAAAGACCGACCAAGGACTGACGCTCCGGAATTTCTTCACGAAACTTGTAGACCTCCTATTCTACTCCTTGGAAAGAATTTTCTTAAATTTTTCTGATGATCACAGATCTTATTATTTGAGTTCAAATTCGGAGAAAAACACAAGTTCTTACCGAAAATCACGTTATCTTTAAACTCCGATTTGAACGCCGATCTTGGCCGCCTTCACTTCAGAACTTAACCAGATAGCGCTGTTGGGGGGTAAGAGTCCAAGGATCAACACAAAACGTTGCTAGCACACGAAAATTTTGATGACTTCTCAATGTAGATACTCGTGGACTAACCTGAAGTTCTTGAACGTTTTGTCGAAATAGGAAGGTGCGATTCGTGAGAGCACCTTGCCTCGAGCTATTCAACGGTTTAGATTGGGGACTCGGTTCTCCGGCGTCGGTTCTGATCCGATCTCCTCCCCTTCCTCAAAACCCTAATCTTCTTTCCCTCTTCCCCATTTTAACTCAGCCAAAACAGACCCCTCAACTAATAAGGGCGAAATGACTAGTTTGCCCCTATTGTAACCAAATTTTTTTTTTCTTCGGGCCTTACATTTCAAGTATTGTTCTACATAAAACTTAGCATCCCCATTTCCATTTAAGGGTTTGTGTTCTTGGATTTTAGTTTGTTAAGCCCCACATGAACTCGACTTAGGTGTGGTTCTCTACAGCCCAACTTGTCAACCATGATGTCGTTCAACAAGACCTAAGATAGAAACTATAAAATAAAATGAATAAGAAAATAATATTCCATTGTCAAGAATTGATCCTGGGCCTCGTGGTGAAAGCTAGATATCCTAACCGCTAGACAACAATATATTTTTTGTGTAGATGTCCTGAAGTCTTTTGTCAGATCACTGAAGAGTTTTAGCATGATCTTTTGCTTAATGTCTAACTCTTCGACACATCCTTCCCTGTGTGTGTTAGAGTTCTCAGAGCTACCCCGACGTTTCGAGCTGTTCGATTGTGTGGCTCTTTCTTCAAAAGAGTAAACATCAAACGTTAGGTCTTTGATTGGCAACCCATCCAGGGGAGCGTCGATTGCATCGATTCCATCAACGATCTTCCCATGAGTTTATGGTGCATGACCCATTTTTTATGCCATTCACCTTCGAGCACTACCATAGTTTTGCATCATCCATGAGATGCATAGCAGCCAACGTAACTCTCAGGTCGTATGAGCAAGTTCCTGTAGCCCTAAACTCTCAGGTCGTATGATAGAGTTCTTAGAGCTACCGTGACATTTCGAGCTGTTCGATCGTGTGGCTTTTTCTTCAGAAGAGTCAACATCAAACGTCAGGTCTTTGATTGGCGACCCATCCAGGGGAGCATCGATTGCATTGATTCCATCAACGGTCTTCCCATGAGTTTATGGTGCATGACCCATTTTTTATATCATCTACCTTCGAGCGCCACCGTCCATGAGATGCATTGTGGCCAACGTAACTCTTAGGTCCTATGAGCAAGTTCCTGTAACCTTCAAGTATTGTTCTACGTCAAAAATAAAGTTTTTTAATTCCTTAGCATCCCGGTTCCCATTTAAGGGTTTGTGTTTTTGGATTTTCAGTTTGTTAAGCCCAACATGAGCTTGGCTTGGGGTGTGGTTCTCTATGACCCTCCTTGTCAAACTCACTCGGGTGCTCATCTCAGTCATCTCAGCCATGATGGCGTTCAACAAAAGAGACCTTGAAAATGACCAGATTATCACATTAACCATTTGAATCACCTCAACCTCACTTATTAAAATTGAACCAAATATCTATGACATAACACTATTAAAGGTTTAAAGTTCATAAAAGTCTTTTTAATCTAAGATACTATTGAACTTGACTATTATAGTGCCTCTCAAACCTAGTTAAAGTTTAATTATAATTGGTGACAAACAAAGGTTCAAAGTTCATAAAAGTCTTTTGAATTTAAGATACTATTTTACTCATTCATTATAGTGCCTCTTAAACCTAGGTAAAGTTTAAATATAATTGGTGACAAAAGATGAAACTATAAAATAAAAGAAATAAGAAAATAAAGTTTCATTGTCGAGAATCAAACTCGGGTCTCATCGATAAAAGCCTGATATCCTAACCGCTGGACGACAATGAATTTTTGGTGTAGTTGTCCTCGAGTCTTTTGTCCGATATCTAAAGAGTTTCAGCATGATCTTCTGTGTAATGTCTAACTCTTTGACACGTTGTTTTATGTGTGTGATAGAGTTCTCAAAGCTACCGCCACGTTTCTTGTTGTTCGATCGTGTGAATCTTTCTTCAAAAGAGTCAACATCAAACATTAGGTCTTTGATTGGAAACCCATCCAGGTGACCGTCGATTGCTTCAATTCCATCGATGGCCTTCCCATGATTTTTCGGTGCATGACCAGTTTTTTATACCATTCACCTTCAAGCACCACCATAGTTTTGCATCGTCCATGAGATGCATTGTGGGCCAACGTAACTCGCAGGTCCTCTTAACAAGTTCCTATAGTCTTCAAGTATAATATCAAAACATATTAATGTATTCAATATGTTGAATATTAAAATAATTGATGTGTATCATAAACATTAAATATAAATATATCTTTGCAATTTGAATGAGATTCATATTAATTAAACATATATTATGATGTTTTACGATATTTTAATATTATTTAAATAAGATATTATATCTTAATGTATTAGGTATTCAAATATATAATTTGACAAAAATTATCACAAGTTTACCGTAAATAGAACCCTATAGTTATGTAAAAAAACATAAAGACTATAAAAGAAATTCAATGGTTAAAAGAGATAGAGCAAACACTAAAAACCTACTACAACTTTCTCCATATATTTCTTCAATATAAGTTTGGTTTGTGTTGGAAAAGGTAATCTACTCTCAAAGTTCTTAAGAAAAACTTTTGAAAATCTAAAATGGATTATAAACCTTCAAAAGCTCATATTTGTAAAAATGGATTTTTTTTTTTTAATTCCTTTATGTTAGAACAAGACGTAAGCCTAGATGCTATATTAGGTACCCGATTTTTAAATGAATTGTACCCTTTTAAAATTTTGAAAAAATCGAAAAGAAATATTAGAAACAAAGTCTTAAAGAAAAATATAAATTTTATATTTACAAATCTTGTCCTTACCTACGGCATAAATACTCTTCAAAGAAAATCAAAGAATTACAAAAACATATTAAAAAACAAGCTATTGTTGATTTACTATTTCAAAAGGTTTTGACGAAAGATACATTCCAATAAAGTCTAACAGTAATCTTTGAACAATCTATAAAAAAGAAGAAATAGGTGATATTTGTAGAGGAAGCTGATAAGGTCTTCAAAGTCCATGTGTCATGTCTCATTTTAGGTTAACAACACAGTGAAAAGAAAAAAATTCTTATATAACTACAAACCTTTGAATAAGGTTTTAGAATAAATAAAATATCCAATCCAAAACAAAAATGATTCTATAAAAAGAATTTATAGTCCAATATTTTTATAAAATTCCATATGAAATTAGGATTTTGACAAACTCTAATTCCCTAAAAGGACAAATATAAAATAGCATTTAATGTCCGATTTAGAAAATATGAGAAGAACGTCATGCCATTTGATCTAAAAAACTCTCCATCCAAATTTCATAAAATTATGAATAATATTTTCAATCCTTTCAAAAAATTTCAATAGTTTATATTGATGATGTGTTGAAATTTTCTAAAACCATTAAGATCAACACTTCAAACATCTACATACATTCATTAATGTAATCACAAGAAATCAGCTAGTTGTGTCCATACCCAAAATCAAATAATATCAAACTCAAATCTGTTTTCTTGGATTTTAAATTTATTTGAGCCTTATAAAACCCATCGAGTGGTCCATTGAGTTTGTCTCAAACTTTCGTTATGACGTATCCGAGAAAAGCCAACTTCAAAAAAAATTTAGCTTGTCTCAATTATGTGTCTTATATCCTTGAAGATATCACGCACATTTACAAATGTCTTGATGAGTGTCTTTAAAATAATACAAAGTCTTGATTTGTAAGCGATATCTCTACAACCCAAAAAAATCAAATTATTGGTCAAATAAGCTCTCTGCTTAAGTCCTATTGACCCCAAGGGCAGATCTCATAGTGAAACCTCACGCATCAAATATCGGATATGGAGGTATCTAAAATTGACAAAGAGGGCTGAGAATCAATTATCTTATTTTATTCAAAAGCCTTGATTAATACCATACAAATTACAAAACAGTAAAAAAGAAATATATTATTTCCGTAACTTGTACAACAATTTTAAAGGAACTTTAATTAACAAAACTATTAAAATCTACCCGAGAGTCAAATTTAGTTTTAGAAAAAGAAGGGAAGAATCTTGTTTCAAACAAAAATTGCTAGAGAGAAGTAAATTTTCTTGTGGTTTAATTTTCAAATTGCACCTATAAAAGAAGTTAAAAACACTTTTGAGGGACAAAAGAAGTTAAAAACACTTTTGAGGGAGAGTTTCTAACAAGTCTCTCTTCTCTCCTCTATCTTCTAAAACTGATACTAATTCCACTAATCATTTGCATGAATTCAAAAGTTGAATTACAAGAACAGAATTAGATTTAAGATTAAATCAAGAAAAAAATTGAGTGGCAATAAAATATCACTTGACATTGAAATGTAATTGGAAGACTTTTTATCTTTGGGGTTGAATTACATTTAAGATTATTTATGTTACGTCTTATTTTCTTGAATTTGTATTTAATAGCTTTTGGTAGTTTGTAGATGAAGTACATTATGTTTGAATTATCTTTTTGGCAAGGCTTGTAATATTCCGTTTGAAAACATTGTGGAATATAAAAACCTTGTGTTTGAAAATTTGGGTGTTATATTTCTTTCAAACCTTGTTTTAGGTTTGATGTTAAAATCTATTTATTGGATTAGTATGATCAAACTAATTCTGGAGTAGTAGTCTTGGAATCTAAGAGTGACAATCATAGATTCAAAGTTGAATCTAAAAGTTATTCATCCTTCTAACCCACTCTTTGTTGAAATCAATTCGTTAACTTAGCTTTCTTTGTGAAAGTTTGCAAGGATACTATGACCTTTAGCATTGCAAAATCCAGCATTGTTGGCGCATATCAAAATCCGTGCCAAAATAAAGTTTAACAAGTTGTTCTATGGTGTAGTAGTTAGCACTTTTGACTTTGAATCTAACGACCTGTGTTTAATAACCGATAGGTAATCCATCAATTTATACAAAATTGGTCCATAGCCGATTCGATAGGGTCACTTTTGGACCGATAATCTGTAGAAGGGGTTACTAAGGTTGAGATCATACAAAATGGGTCCATAGCTCAGTGTTAAAGCATTAGACTACAGATCAAGAGGTCACCAATTCGAACTTGATTGGGCCCTTCTATCTTGGATAGAAATTTGTTACACTTTTTGGACCGACACTATGTCAAAGGGGTCACCAAAGTTAAAATCCTACCAAATGGATTCATAGCTGGGTGGTAGAGATTTTGATAAGACCCTTCTGGTTTTCACTCACGGCTCTTCTTCAACCTATGGCCCATCAATATTTCATCTCCTTGTTTTTTTAGTTTTCTAAGTACCCTTATTTCATTCTTAAATCTATAAAATGTTTTCTCTTTTCTTAAATATCAAAATCTTAAATAAAAAGGAAGAATTCTCTAAAATATTCTTCTTTTGCCGGTCATTTCACACAATTTAACATTTTTAAAATTGGTAAATTAAAAAATTCTACATTGATATATTCGTAATTTCATGTTATCTTCATAAGTTTGCCGGCGACATTCTCTGTTGTCGAGCTTGATAATGTGAGTTTGTAACTCATCCATTAGGATTCTTGGAATGATTCTCTAGATTATCCCTTACATGCTGGGAGTTGGGCCATGGGTCTTGGGTGAAGGAGCCGTTGGTTTACCGCCCCTAAGAGTTAAGGAAGCATCTTGAGGCTAGTTTCACGTAGTATCATTGTCTTTGAGATAACAATTCTTTTCTATTTTATCTAAATTTTTTAAATATGGGTTCATTTCCAAATGCATGCTAACACCCTTATTGTTGAATAAATGACATGAAACTAGTTTCACATAGTAGCCTTGCCTTTTGCTCCTATTAGTGGAAGGATAATAGGTTGATTATACCTATAGGGTAGTTTTAAGTGTGACCACCAGATTAATTTTTTTTTTGGTTAAAAATTAGAATTATAACAATCTCCCTAAAACCCTCAGATTAATTTTGCTTCATTTCTAAAGGCAGGGAGACAAAGTAGAAAAATGAAAACATGTAAATTGTAAACTCAAACATTTCAAAGAAATAAATAAGTTTTGATCGTACCAATGCTAACCAGAAAACAATGCAACCAAATTTATTTCAAACATAGAAAACTTCATGTCTCCGTATGGTAAAACCAATAAACCAAAGGACCTAATATAATAGAGAAATAAAAAAAAATGTTACCCTCATTGATTAATGGATGTTGACTTTGACCAATTCGTTCTTTTATTTATTTATTATTATTTTTTATTTATTTATTTTGAAACTATTTTAAGCACTTTTCTCTTGTACGGCTTACCTTTGAAGGTGATTGTAAACATTTATGTACGAGTGACTATTATGATTATAAGTCAACTTATTTAAGTGGAAATAAATTTTGAAGATGAAATTAAAGTATTAATTTTGATGTCATCTTTACCGGAGTTTTGGGATGTTGTTATTAATGAGATTCAATCTAATGCCATTAGTAATTCTCAATGATAATATTCAAAATACTCGACAAAAAAGAGGGGTCAACATAAGATATTTGAAACAAATAAATATTTTGTCCTCTATGATATATCAAATCACTTATTTGAAATTCCTTAATAATAAACGAGAATTGTTACATTATTTTTAGAAAAAAGTTCCTTAAATAGAAGTCTTATTAGATACTTTTAAACACTTAGAGATCAACTAGACACAANTATTTGAAATTCCTTAATAATAAACGAGAATTGTTACATTATTTTTAGAAAAAAGTTCCTTAAATAGAAGTCTTATTAGATACTTTTAAACACTTAGAGATCAACTAGACACAAAGCTAAACATTCTAAAAAAAATTAGGGGTTAAACTTTTAAGTTAACGTAATTTAAGAAACTTATGATTTTTATATTATCAAGAGTTTAATGGAGTTAGGCCAATTCAATCTACTGACCCAAGAATGGAACCGAACCAAACCAACTAGTTAGTAACATGATTTAGTGGAAGCATTTTCACGCAAAGTAGAAGCAATAATGGAGGGTTTGAAATAATATAGTTTTCACCCCTTATTTGTCGAGTGAATATTGAAATAATATAGTTTTCATGTTAATTTTTGCCTGGAAGAAAGAAAGACTGAGATGTAAAGTATTATTTCAATTTGTTTGTAATATACAACAATATATAAAATTAACTATAAGAAATATATAAAATTACTTGTTCTCTAAGAGCTTTAATCAACACGGGAGGGTTGCTTCTGCAACCACTTTAAAGGTGCTCAAGATCACAACGAGTTACATAAAACAGCTCTAGAACTTTGAATCCAATAACTTGAGTTTGACTCTTGATGGGATCTCTCTTCTTGTGGAATCTGCATAGAATAGGAAAACCATGCCAAAATAAATTTTTACAAGGGGTTCTATAGTGTAGTGGTTAGCACTTTGGACTTTGAACCCAACGACCTAGGTTTGTTTGAATCCCTTATCTTTGAGTGGTACCTAGCATTCTTCTTGCCTTAGTAGTTAGAGTTGTCTGGTATTGTTGTCCTCAATCTTGTAATGTTTCTAAGATTCTAATTTTTTAAGGCATAAGGTATAACATGCATTCGAAATCATTTGAACCCATAATAACTAGCATGAGTTATTCACACTTAATCATTCGTAATCATTTGAACATGCATTCGTAATCATTTGAACCCATAATAACCCAAATCATTCGTAATCATTTGTAACATTCACACTTAATGACCATAATTAGCCAATTATGTAAATGTCACCTAAAAAATCTTAAAATACAATAACTCTAAATTACTCTAAATTGTAATCCACCCAAAATTTACAACAATCAAACTTCATTCTTCTTCAATGTAGCATGAGTTGAAACATCTTTAGATAATTTTGACAACCTTTTCTTCACATCTTCATTGAAGTATATTGTATGATTGATGTCTCTTGGTTCATATCAACCCGTTAGGATAGTACCGTAGAAAAATAGACTGAAAGGATTGGTCCCGTCATTTCATTTGCATATGCTTGCTGCATAACCCCAATAGGGGGTCGCTTACTGAGTATTCTTAAAATACTCAAGTCTCGTGCTACTACATTTTCAGATAGAGGCAAGGCGCCCATGTGAGACCGACGGAAGCATCATAAATCCCATGACCGTGGCACATGCATAGGATAGATTCACATTTCAAATTTAATAATATAGGTTAGTATAGGTTAAATTATCTTTGCATTCATAGTATAGGTTAACCTAGGTTGAATTGTATAGTATAGATTAGTAATAAGGTATTTAATTCAACATTATTTTCCTTTTCTTTCCTTTGTATTTATTTATTGACGAGGTACTAAATGAGGAATGAATTAATGTTGCATTTATAATAAGAGTATATTTAAAGTAATTCGGCATTAAATGTACCGTTTGAAGCATAGTAATGACCTTAGATTAAATATCAAAATTTAGGTTCCTAACACATGTATTCATAAACATCATCTCGGCTCCTTATATCATCACATAATCATCACATAACTTTTCATTACAAAACGTAGCATGACATGCATAGTATTTTATTTCATTCATATCATTGAAAAATGGATATCACATACATATATAACATGGCATTATACGTCATTATATGGCATACACATACATAGCGTAGCATTATGAAGCATGCAGGGGCCACAAAACATGCGTCATCATACATCATACAATTCTTCCATCAACATCACTTACCTAATTAGCTTAAGCTCATTACCACAATAAAATTTGATTCTATCCTTTGAAATACAAGTCAACCTATGTGAACCCACGACATCAATTTTAAATTTAAACTTCTTGAAAACTATTTCTCTATTTTACCATGGTCTTGCTAGACTTCATGCGAACAATAGAAATTTGCATAGTCTTAGAATGTTTACATACATTACATACATACCTACCTACTATTCTTATTAAGAAGATCTCATTTTTTATTATTAGCCTTATTAGTGTTGGAGAGAAGATTGATGAGGGAAGAATCTAGGTTATAATATCTATACTTTCTTCTCCGTGAGCCTTCCTCTTTGAAATTAAGTTGTAGTCCATGTTTTCATTATTTTTAAATTGTATTTAGTAGTAAAAAGAGAGGAAAAAGTAGAGAAGAAACATAAAAGCCCTCGATTTTGGAAGTGTCTGAGATAAATTTTGACCAAGAAAATATAAGAATAACTTATTCTCATATCCCATCTTTAAAAATATGTATTAAACTAAGGACTTTATTTCGCTTTCTCATTCTTAAGTCGTTCTCTTGGTCAATACGCTTCCTTAAGTAAAGAAATTAAATTTGTAGCTTACACGCTTTCAAACTATTTTGAATATATGTAAAGAAAGCAGGAGAATAACGTATTCTAATGTCCATCTACAAAATATGTGGGACAAGTATTAGACAAATATAAATTTAATATTTGTTGGATAAATAAATTTTGAGAGTAAAATAGACCTTAAATTATTTTTAAATATGTTAGTGCATAAACTTGCACTTGTTATTTTGAATTTCTTTCTAATATATCATTAATAAAATTTTAATATATATATATATATATCTTACCAGAGAATTTGCCTAATAAATTATACATTTTTACTTATAATTTTCCTATGCACGCTTGGTTTACCTTAATATTCATAATTAAGAGTTGAGTTTTTGAAGAAAAGAAAAAGAAAGATAAAGTATATATATATAGATAACTATGTGATTATTTTATTGTGGCTTATGCCATTTTCATAGTTAAGAGACAATAACACCCCTCGTGTTTATAGAGAGAGAGGGCTTAGTGCAAGAAGAGAGGACCGTCTAATTTTCGTTGAAATCCTTGAGGACATTTTCAAAGGAACAAAGAATTGGTCGAACACAGTGACACCGAGAGTACTGCACCTTTGCAGTATATAACCAAGGAATACCGTAGTCATTTATAACTTCTATCACAATAATAAAAAGATAATTGCCTGCATTACTACGGCTTGACCGACCTGTCACGACATGATTGTAAATGTAATGATGTTGGAAGCTTGTTATACTCTTCCACTGCAAACCTTCCAGCTTCTTGCACTCTTTCTTCATTGACATCTTCAATTGGAATTAGATCTTCAGGCAACACTTCATCACAACTCATTTTGGAACACCTTTGATAGATAGTTTCAACAAACTTACTTTGCTCATGAATACTTTAGAGTTCGATATTTATAGTTGTGGTTGAACGCTACTCAAATTGATATAGCCGAATCTCACAACAAAGACTAATGGATCATTTCTCTGATAGGAGATAGCTTCGAATCAAATTATTTAGTTTTGATAATGGTTGCATTGTTTTAGTCATACAACTGAGATTAGTATATTAATTTCTCTCGAAATTGTATGGTATTGATTATTCTCTACCTAAGTAATTTTAAGTTTCAAGCTTCATATTGAGAGGAATCAAAACTCAAGTATCAACCTACATAAGTGTCAATTTTTATTCTCTAATTTAACTTCAAATAAAAATGAAATATTGATACAAGACATAAATATATATGGTAAAATATATATATATTTTTAAAAAAGAGATGAATTTATTAATTTTATATTAAAAATATATAAAAAAATAAATAAGTTTATATATTTTTTATACTTAAAAAAAAATATAGTTTGATATACGTTTCACTCCCAAAATTTATTTAAAGTCAAGTGTCTGATACGAAATATTTGATTATAAATGTATATAATTTCAAAGATGGATATGAGAATAAGTTACTCTCATGCTTTCTTCATATCAGTCAAAGAGTAGTTGATACACTACTCTTTCTTCCATTTCTTCATTTTCAATTAAAAAAATAAATTAAATGTGAGAACAAATAAAGAAAAAGAAGTGTGTTTTTGTGGTATTTATGCCTTAAGTTTTTTATAAAAGAGTATTTTATCTTGTCGGCGTAGTGTCATAATTGTGTCTCATATCCGTATATCACGTTCTTAGAGATCTTACATATTGCGTTTTTGGTAAATGGATATCTCAACTTAAGGAGAAGTTTAATTCGAGAATAAAAAACGAAACTAATATTATTATAGGATGAATTCATAATCTTAATTATTATATGGTTTGTTTGGTTATCTCCCTAAGTCTTTTAACTTTTGTGAAACCATAGTATTTTTATAACTATTTTGGTTGTTACTCATTTCTAGAAACTGTTCAACAAATATGAGTGAGTAGAAATTAAAAATTGAAAAGAAAAATGTTTTAGACTTTTCAAAACCAATAAATGTATTTTCTTTTAAATTATTTTAGAAGAAAAGTGCTTGAAAAATATCTATGGGATATTTAATTAAAAACTTATGTTTGTGTAAAATTTGTATATTTTTAACTTGGAAGTTTTAGAGAATTTGAAACTGGAAAAGGTTACAAAGTGTCAGGCAAGTCTAAAATTATAAACTTGGTAACTATGCAAAGAAATTAATATTGGGATGGATTAAAAAAGTCAACTTAATAGATCTATTTGACGATATCGAGTTCATACTATATTTCGTGATATGAATAAATGTCAAACTCTAACACAAAATGGAGAGCATGTCATGTAACGGCCCTAGATTTCTCCTTAAGTTAAAATTGCAGCGGTCTACATATAGTAGACATTTTATGCAGAAACACTTAATTGAAAACGGTATAATAAAAACATGACCTCGGTCTTACCGGTCTTCTCTAAGGCCTTTAAATAAAATGATGACAATTAAAAATAACATAAAATAAAAATGATCTATACTAACCTATATTCTACTAAATAGAAGGCAAACTAGATTATTGCAAAACTACCCTAACCATGTGTCACAGCCTCCAAGATTGCAATGCGACTTTTAGCGGTACAGGCGAGCCTTGCCTTTACTTAAAAAATAAGAGTAGTACATGCCTGGAGTATTTTAAGAAATACTCAATAAGCGACTCCCCTATCGAGGTTAAATGCAAGCACATGCAATCGTGAGTGGGAGCTATCATATTAGTCTATTTTCGTACGACGGCTATCCTAAGTGAGAAATTGGATGTGTATTTACTTTTCTACACACGGTCCTGTTGGGATCTATATCCTAAAGCCTCGTAATTAATTATTTAGTTTTTTAACAATAATTTTATTATTTTATTTGTAATTTAATTGTTATCCCTAGTATGAAAATTCAAGGTTATTAATGTAATCTTGAACAGTATATGGTAGACATATAAGAGGATCGTGTTCAAGTAATAACCTAAGAAGTCTATAGTATATGGATAAGGTTGGGTGCCTTATCCTGTTAACACTATTGATACAACCCACTTTGTAATTGTTACAAATAATTTGATCCAAATCGTTCATGTAGAGACATGTAAGTGGAGGTATCCTATACAATGAATTTGTATAAGACTGGACCAAGAAATATTTAATCTCTCTTTACAAATCCGTTAATTAAGAAGATTAATATTTCACATCATGATCATATGCGACTCGATCTTAATCCTGAGTGAGTTATGAACTCCTACCTGTGAGGGCTTGTCCTTTAATTTACATGGGTGAGAATGACTCTTTTAGCCGATTCAATATGCCTACCATTTTGGTGACTTGACCAAATAGGAAGTTGGGAACATAATATCATGAGATGGAATTCACTCCTTTCCGTATAAGGAAAGTAGATAAGTTGTTCTCTTAAGTACTAATTTCATGACTTGAACAATGGGGCCCCCACCCTCTCATTGGCCCGAGAGGGACTTGGTTTATGATTGNAGGCCCCCACCCTCTCATTGGCCCGAGAGGGACTTGATTTATGATTGGATCATAAACAAATTGTTCATTAGAGAATCAATGGTATTTAAGGTGAAAGATGTAATTACAAGGGTAAGACGGATTTTTGACCCTGCTGTAATTATGAACAACTCGTGAAGGATCGACTTGCTTGTAATGGTTATATCAATGGACATAACTGTTAGGATCGCACAATAACGCACACACTCGATCTAGATGAACACAAAGAACAGGAGAGAGAAANGGGGTAAAACGGATTTTTGACCCTGCTGTAATTATGAACAACTCGTGAAGGATCGACTTGCTTGTAATGGTTATATCAATGGACATAACTGTTAGGATCGCACAATAACGCACACACTCGATCTAGATGAACACAAAGAACAGGAGAGAGAAAATGCAATGAGAACTCTGGCTAAAGAAATTTGTATTGATGACTTCAAGTCTGTACAGCAAGAGAGAATACAGAGAATAGAAAGTTACATTTTCAAAGCTCTACCGAACGAGATATATATAGTTCAGTTTAGTATATATAGCTTTACCAAATTTAACCATCTACTATATATAGCTATTTACTATATATAGTTTTACCAGATTTAACTATCTACTANTAATACAGCGAATAGAAAGTTACATTTTCAAACCTCTACCAAACGAGATATATATATATATGGTTCAGTTTACTATATATAGTTTTACCAGATTTAACTATCTACTATATATAGCTATTTACTATATATAGCTTTACCAGATTTAACCATCTACTATATATAGTTATTTACCATATATAGATTTATCGAATATAGCTTTACCAAATATAGCTTTACAGGATATAACCGTTGACCAAACTATAAATAAGCAGCAGACTCTATAACCTAACAATTCTCCCACTTGGAGACTGATCTAGTCAACCAAGAATTTCATTCTCAAACGACTATGAGCATCTTCACGGCACCATATCAATTGAAGCTTTGCACAACCTCAATATTCCAACATCAACACATTTTGTCAACATGTTTGTTGGATCTTTTGCACACTCTATCTTCTCCAAACACATCACCATCTTTCACTAACCTGCAAGTGAAATGGTATCGTCTTCTGTGTTTTCTCTTTAAATGATAGACCAGGTTCCTTCGCCAACTGTATGACACTCTGACTATCTCTATAAAGAATATCTTCATGCTACTTCTTGCCCATGCTTCCAGATAGTCAGTCATCCATATCGTCTTCTTTCCAACTTCAGCTATTGCCACGTACTCGGCCTCAGTGCAACGCATTTTTGAAGCATAGACATCCCATCATCCATGGCTTGCTCCCATCATCCAGGGCCTCATCAAAGGGCTCTGGTTCTCTTTCATCAGCAACAGATAGTGTAATGAAGGTAAATACATATCTAGTACTCTGATAGTACAGGATGATCTTCTCAACACCGATTCAGGTGTCACTTGCTTTACTACTGGTTTCTCTGCAACAACCTCAGGAGTTTGTTAAGTATCTGCTACAAGATCACTAGGTGATTTTCTCTGCAACTCAACCTCAACTCTCACGTGCTTTGTTGTCTTGGAACCTTACTCCATATCTGGTTCCTCAGCAGCAGTCATAGGAGTTTCTTGAGTATCTACTACAAGATAACTAGGTGAGTTTCCCTGCAACTCAAGCTCAACTCCGACTTGTTTCGTGGTCTTGGAACCTTGCTCCACATCTGGTTCCTCAGCAGTAGTCTCCGGAGTTTCATGAGTATCTGCTACAACCTCACTATGTGAGTTTTCCTGCAACTTAAGCTCAACTCCCACTTGCTTCGTCGAACCTTGCTCCACATATGGTTCCATTTCCAACCGCACTTTCTTCAATTCTCTAGCGGTCCTTGTGAAGCTAACTCGTTTCTGCTTGCTCATAACGTAGTTCTCACAACGACCCACATCAACAGATTTCAGACCTTCTAAAACTCCTTTCGCAGCCAGCCTCTTCATTCCTTTCGCGCTCATATGTTCAAGTCTATTGTGTCGTAGACTTGAATTTGAAGCACTCTCAGCAATAGCAGCTATGTTTATACACC
Organism: Cucurbita pepo subsp. pepo; assembly: GCF_002806865.2. Lineage (NCBI taxonomy): Eukaryota > Viridiplantae > Streptophyta > Magnoliopsida > Cucurbitales > Cucurbitaceae > Cucurbita > Cucurbita pepo. The sequence continues at coordinate 62,793 of NW_019646512.1, forward strand.
CTGCAGTGGTGTATAAGGTTCCAGATTTTGAGCCACGTGCTACCACCGTAGCACCCTTCATAATCTTCCACGAACTCTTCCCTAACTTTGTTGCATAACCTGTGCTGTCCAACTGACCAATAGAGATCAGGTTC
>NW_019646512.1:63292-68494 GCF_002806865.2 Cucurbita pepo subsp. pepo
AAATGCAAGGAGAACTCTGGCTAAAGGAATTTGTATTGATGACTTCAAGTATGTACAGCAAGAGAGAATATAGAGAATAGAAAGTTACATCTTCAAAGCTCTACCGGGATATATATATAGTTCAGTTTACTATATATAGCTTTACTAGATTTAACCATATACTATATATAGCTATTTACTATATATAGCTTTACCAGATTTAACCATCTACTATATATAGCTATTTACCATATATAGCTTTACCGGATATAACAGTTGACCCAGCTATAAATGAGTAGTAGGCTCCATAATCTAACAATAACTTGTCCTACATTGCATAAGAGTGCAACACTAGATCTATAGTGGAGTGACCTATAGTTAGTGAATGAAAATTGATTAATTAAAGAGTTTAATTAATTAATTTTATATCATTGGAGCTTATAATCTGTAGGTCCATAAGGTCCCATTGCTAATTCGGTAGAGAATGAAACAATATTTTTGGTAGTGTAGTATTAAGAAGGCTCATAAATCCCCATTCTCTATGCATCTAGGTAATACTAATATATACCAGGATTTGAACACAACCTTTCTAGTGGCGTAGTATGAAGAAAGATAGAAGAATTCATAAACAAACGTTTGGTATGCCAACAGGTGAAGGCACCATGACAGAGGACAGCATGGTTGTTAAAACCCTTGAGTGCAATAGAATTGAAGTGGGAGAATATAGAAATGGATTTTGTCATAGACCTCCCTAAGACGTTGAAAGTTTACATAGTGATATGGGTGATTTTCAACCAACTAACGAAGTTAGCACACTTATTGCTAAGCAAGACTACTTATATAGAGGTAACTTGGTGCAGTTATACATGAAGGAGATTGCCAGACTACACGGAGTCTCAATGTCAATTGTGTCGGATCGAAACATGCGTTTGTTGTCGACTTTCTGGCTTGGCCTTAAAAAAGTGTTGGGTACTCACCTTGACTTCAGTAATGTCTTCTACCCACAGAAAGATGGTTATATCGAACATTTGAACCAAATTCTAGAAGACATGCTACATGCCTACGCGTTGGATTTCGCAATTAGTTGAGACTCAAAATTGCATCTTATGGAATTTACCTACAACAACAGTGGACGAATGTGAGCTGTTAGGGCCAGAATTTTTTTAAGCCACCAATATGGTCGTACAAAAGATCAAGGAGAAAATATGTGCAACTCAGAGTAGACAAAACAGTTATGCTGATGTGACGCATAGGAATTTAGAGTTCGACGTAGGTAATAAAGTTTTTTTTTTAAGGTAACCCCAATGAAAAATGTCTTGAGATTCGAAAAAAAGTGCAAGTTAAGCCCACGCTTCATTTGAATCTTCGACATTTTAGATAGGATCAAACTAGTGGCATACAGTTAGACCCTACCACCATCTCTCTCAGCGATGCACAATGTGTTCCATGTGTCTATACTCTGCAAGTATCTTAGTAACTCACACATGTGATAGATTTTGAGCCTCTACGGATAGATGGGGACTTAAGTTATGAGGAGACGGTGGAACCATCATATAAATAGTCGTCGTCAAAGTATGACGGTGGAACCACCAAGCAAAAGAAGCCACATGGGAATGAGATGATAAGATGAGGGAAAAGTACCCAAGCTATTCTTAAAAACTTTCATGGATGAAAGTTCTATTCAAGAGTGTATGATGTAATAGCCCAAATTAGAAAAGAAGAAGAGAGATACAATTTGGTGATGGAATGCATATGGTATGTTCACGTGCATTGGGATATATTCCCATTATGATTAGTAGGAATACATACACTACACTATTATGTACACTATGACAATATGCACTCTTCCTTCCTTCGTGGTATATCGATAACCTGAGTGTATTGTAGTCAAAGGCTAGATCTTTGAAGTACGTGTACGATCTCACCTGGAGGACCATGTGTGCATGAGTGGGCCATTTGTAAAGTTGTGATAAGGAAACCATAATCCTCAGTCCAACCATCCAAATTTTTGTTGAAGCAAGAACCCTTGAATAAAAAAAAAAATCAACCCCTCCTTATACAAATTTTGGATCAACCAAGAGATAAGGTGAATCTTGTTCTAAATTGAGTCACTCCACAGTCGAAGTTGATTAAGTCTTGATTGAATGACTACTCAAATTTCTATAAGGGTAAAAGTCTCAATTTGAGATCTCAATTTCATCATCCAAATTATATCTTTTACATAATAATTTGTGGGTATTTACGGTGTTTGTACAGAATAAACTTTCAATTCTTCAAATACCCAACAGAGAAGTTAGTAGTCATAATTTACTCTTATCCTCCTCAAATCTCCACAAGAGAAAAAGTTAGTTTGACAAATAACTTCCACTCTTTTGCCATTAAAGAATTATCAAATTAAAAATAATAAATAAAGTTTTCTAACAAGTTACCAATCAATCAAGTGTAATTTATAGCAACATCATCCGCTACTTCAACCGTGCAAATATTCACTTATGAAGCTCCAAATGATCCTTCCTCAATCAAATTAGCTTGTAGCACATGAAATAATGGTTCGAGTCTATCCAATTTTGTAGATGAATAATGAATGCTCATTGAATCTTCTTGGTCTTAGAATGTGTAATAGGTAATAGGTTCAGTTGGAACATTTGGAACACAGTGATTCGTATCAAGTTGCATATGGTCATTCTGTGAAATATTGATCTTATTAATTAATGGATTTATAGGGAGAGATTAAATATTTCGTGGTTCAATCTTATACAAACCTATTGTATATGATACCTCCACTCACATGTCTCCACATGAATCATTTGGGTCAAATCATTTGTAAAAATTACAAAGTGACCCATATCAATAGTGTTACTAGGCTAAGACACCCAACCTTATCCATATATATAAACTATTTAGGTTATTACTTAAACATGATCCTAGAATATGTCAACGACATATTGATCAAGATTACATTTATAACCTTGGATTTTTTCAAAAATAATAATCAAAATATTATTAAAAGCTAAATAATAAATTCGAGGCTTTAAAACATAAATTTCAAAAGTTTAAATCTCATCTCACATATCCAGGATGCTTGGGACCAGCTTCTCGGAGCTAATCCAACTTCTGGGTACTCTTCAATTTAGGCCCTGATCGCCCCTCCTGATCTTAGGTGCTAAATTTTTTAAAATATATTGTCCTTTATTAACGTGTAAACCGCTCTAGCTCAAGCACCCTAACTTAACTTGGTTCACTCATGTATGCTTTGTTAGAGAGATATTCTTATCGTTCACCTAAAACACAAGAAATATATTCTAATGGTTCATGTAAATTTATTAGGAGATATTCCTATTAATTGCCTAAAACACTAAAATCATAATTTAAACATTAATGCAAACCAATGAAGAAATAACACCCATCAATTACCCAGAGCAGATATCACAATATCTCATCCTCCATTCTAATAGAGCGGAAAGCATAGAAATCGACATGCATCATAAATTCTCATCCTATGGGCATTTGAGTAATTTTCCTAATCATATATAGTATTCTTCTCCAAAAAGCCCTTCTAGAGTAAAAATGTACATTCTAATCACATAAGGCATTATATGCTCGCATGCTAGCACATCCTAGCGATCTCTACAATTATTACTTACAAATAGGTACTTACATGGATGATACGTGACTTTCAGCTAAATTTTATGCGCATTAGGACCTCTAAAATTTCTGAAATTTCTCAAATAGATCCTAAAATTCAAGTAAAATTAATCTCAGTATTGAAATCATGATGAAGGCCCACCATTCACCTATACACGTGTCTGAAGGCCCACGTACATGTACGCCGTGCCAGAGGGAGGTATACTCGCATTTCGACGATGCCACTTGTTGATCGTTGATTGAGTGGCTACGAGTTAGACGACGCACATTCTAGTCTAGAGGCATACAAATATTCTTTGTGATTAACCAAGTGTTGACATGTGGCAACTTGGGTAAGTCAAAACGAAGCGGTTTGGGTCATCGGTTTGTATTGCGGGTTGCGACGTGTGGCTCATCTACTTGCCAAACGTGTGCTCATATCCATCGCCAGAATCGTGGGCTCCCATCGTCCATTTTTCGACACGTGTCTCCACCTTCTTTAGCCACGCATTCGCCTCAGTTGAGATCTTTCTAGATTTCGATCAATTTTCGATTCTTTTACGTTTTCTTAAGATTTTCTAACTTTTCATATATAATTAGAATCAAATTAGTTGCTTCATTAAAATGGTAGATTTTTTATCCATCTTGGGTTTTATATCCTAAAACTCATAAGTTTGTAAATAAAAACATATTATATTTTCAATAAAGTTATTATTGATGTTTATTCAGTAAAGATTGTTATTGAATAAAGTGAATTTTACGGTCATTAATCTAAATCCAATAAACTAAGAACACTCTGACTATAGTATGATTACTTAAAGTATATGCAGAGACATGAGAGTGGATAAAGTTCAAATATATATTCAAAATGATCTATAGTATAGGGATAAGGCTGAGTACCTTATCCTAGGGACATTATGGATGCGGCCCACTTTTGTATATGATAAAAACAATGTGATCACTAAATTGTACATGTGGAGACATGTGAGTGGGGGCGTCCTATGCCATGAGTATTGCATAACATTGGACCATGAAGAAAATCATTCTCACTTTATAATGTCGTTTAATGTTGAGACTGATTTTTTCATTCGATGACCTAGGTAACTCGATCTTAATCCTAAGTTAACTATGAACTCCTATTTATTCGAAATTATCCTTAGATTTACATGGGTGAGAGTGACCCGAGTTTGCCGACTCAATAAGCCTCCTATTTTAAGGGTAAGACTGGGTGAATAGTTGGGGACATAGGGTGTAAGATAGAATTCGCTCCTACCCACTTTTAGGAATAGTAGAGAGGTTGTAAGTACTGACTCCAGGTCTTGAACAAGGAGCCCCAGCCTCTCATTGGCCGAGAGAGATTCGGTTTGATGGTTTGACCACAAACCAATTGTTCATTAGAGGATCAGTGAAACTTAAGAAATAAGAAGTAACTTCAGGGGTAAAACGATAAATTGACCCAGCTCTAGTTACGAACAACCTGTGAAGGATCGACTTACTAATCATGGTTATATCAAATGGACAGAAATATATCTATAATGAGGGGAGTGCAACTACTAGGCTATAGTGGAGTGTCCTAGTAGTTAACGAATGTTGGTTAAC
>NW_019646512.1:69079-78594 GCF_002806865.2 Cucurbita pepo subsp. pepo
TAAATTGACCCAGCTCTAGTTACGAACAACCTGTGAAGGATCGACTTACTAATCATGGTTATATCAAATGGACAGAAATATATCTATAATGAGGGGAGTGCAACTACTAGGCTATAGTGGAGAGTCCTAGTAGTTAACAAACATTGGTTAGCAAGGTTAATGAGTTTAGTCGGTTGATCTTTGATCATTGGAGCCCATGATCTGTAGGTCTATTAGGCCCCCTTGGTAGCTCATTATCAGACTAACAATGTGACGAATGAGTTAGAAGGGTTCGAATTTAAATTAGGGAATATGCACTAAATATATATGATATATTAAACACATTTTGTTTTAATTACAAATTAAACAAAAGAGAAAATTAGAGATATTTAAATAAGATTTAAATATTTTAATTATGAATAGGGATTGATAATCAATATGTGCGGGAATGGATTGGACTCATATTTGATTTAATGTTAAATATTAATTAATTTTTTTTATTAATAATTTGATTTAATATTAAATATTAATTAAATTGTTTAATTAATCCTTTAATATTATTTTAATTTGAAATTAATTATTTAAATTAATTGTTGAATTAAAATAGAGAAAGTACTTAATGGAAAAAATTTATGTTTGAGTTGGTGGTGGAATATTGAGGGTCAATATATGGTTTAACCAAACTTGCATATTTGCCCCATAATCCCACAAGTGGAATTTTGAGTGTCAAAATTTGGCAATCTCAAATTTGCACAAGCATACAAATATGACTCTATAAATAGAGTAATCAACCTACATGTAAAGTTTCTGGGAAAAACTTTGAGAAAATCTCTCACAAATTCTCTCTTCACATGTACTAAATCCCTTCCAAGTCTAGTTACTCACCGGATTCCACAATCTCGTTCTAAGGCCGGAGAATATTAGAGAAGACACTAGTGATGGTTCGAAACCGATTCGTGAGGAAAAAAGAATTTGAACTACAAAAGGTTAGTATTCAAACTCCTTGTGTTTGAAAGCTTTTGAACATGCTAGCTAATTTACTATAATTGATGTACTTCGAGTGCCTAAGATCCAAATTGCTTCGGCATGTGTTATATTAACACCATCATCTATCTAAGGAGATTTTTGTTGTAATTTTTACTCAATATAGAATGAAACAAGCGCACTAAAAATTGGTATAAAACTATGTTCTTACCGTTTCTTGAGGTTTGCTGGAGCTTCGCTTTTTAATTCGATTCAACTCTGGCTTCCATCACGGAACTGGTTCAAAATCCCTTCAAGAACAACGTTTAAAAAATTTAGAGCCTAATTCTAAGAAAATCTTTCAGGCTAGGTGGAAATTTGAAACTAAAACTAAAAAAAACTGACCTTACGTTCTTTAAAGGTTTTGGATGATCCAAAAGTCCAAATTGAATTTCCTCATAGGCAGAAGGTTTTGTGAAGAAAGTTTGACCAGAATCAGCCTCCTCGTAGCTGAATCAAAACAACTCGACTGTTTCCTTTTTCTTCAAACTCTCTTTTCTCAAGATTTTCTTCAAACTCTCTTTTCTCAAGAAACATGTTATAATCTTTATGACGAATGTTACTATGAGATATTCATAACTTATGAGCTTGAGAACGAATCCTGAAACTTGTGCTTCATGAATAACCCTTACAATAAGAACCATGAAACTAAGAAAATACTCAAAGATAAGAATTAAGAAATGCACAACACAAGCCCAATGTCCACTAAAATAAGAAGAATGCAAGTATCATTGGAACAAAAACGAACGTCCTCATACTCAGAACCCAAGAATTCTTGACCTTCCATGGTCCTTCCAAAGTACAATATGTTCTTCGATGCAAGTTTTTAGACTACAACAATTGAAATGTAAGAAATCTTGGATGCAAGTTTCAGACTACATCACTTAGAACGTATGAAGCCTTGAGCATAAGTGTTCATATTATGCCATTTGAAACGTATGAATTCTTGGGAATAGGTTTCCAAACTGCATTGCTAGGGTAAAAAGCCATGGAGGCATGTTTTAGACTATGCCACTTGGAACCTAAGAAGTTTTGGGGTAGGTTTCAAAATGTGTTACTCTAAAATACACCATGAACATGATTAAGAGCCACAAATAGGCTAGTTACTGAGTTCTTGTACTCACTCCATGTTTTCCATGTTTTTCAAATAAAAAAGGAGCTTGTTGAGATCGAGAGCAGACTCTAAAGCAAGTGTCATAGACAAGCCACACCCTAGTCTTCAGCCTCTTTTTGTTTTAATGTTTATGTGTCTGTTCCTTATTTCGTGTATAAACTATTTTTGTATAAACTATTTTTGTGTAAACTCTTCTTTGATATAGGGTAAATATATATGTATATTATGTTTTGATTTCTCTTTATTTTTATTCACAAAAAAATTTCAGTCCTTTTACATCATCAAGTCAATCTCAGTCACAATCCATGCTTCGAACAAGCTTGAAAATCGGGTCATGATAGTTTTTCTTTTCCACGATCCTTGAGCCATGATTTGGGTGCATATAGACTTTTTTGAGTTGATTGTGTCGCATAGGGATGATTGGGGCAGAACTCTTAATCATGAACTTATCTCGGTTGGTGAGGGACTAATCGGTAAATAGAGGGTACTATCGATGAAGATGCAGTTGTGTTTGGTGGAGAGCCTTGGAGTTATAGAGAGACCTAAGAGAATTACCTATCGAGAGTGACTCCTCCTCCGCACCTTCTAGATACACCCTAGAGCTAAAAATAAATAAGAGCACCTCGACTCGTGTGGAGGAAGCATGATGACTCACCCTAAGAGATAGAAAAATTAAGCTAAGTGCACTCAAAAACCAATCTAAATTCTATGGGGTGATGTACACCCTTAGAATAGAAGTGTGTAGGAGTGTGTAGAGTTTAGAATTAAGTAAGCTTGATAGGGTTAGTGAGAACTTTATGCCATAGAATTGGCCAATTTGGGACTTGATGAATGAGCAGATAGCCTTGAGAACTTTCAAGAAAGTTATTTGCAGATATTTTTATTCTCACTAAAGAGCTATACAGTTGGGAAAGGGTTGCTAGATGATCACTAAGGTTTGGAGTTAGCTTAGAATGACCACTAAGGTTTGGAGTTAGCTAGATGACCACTAAGGTTTGGAGTTAACATTTGAAGTTAAGGATGTGTGCAAGTTCCTTGGCTAATGTTTTTTTTCGCCTTTAAGGAGTATGCTATGTGGTCTAGGTTCACTTTGAAGGTACTTCTACAATTTTTTTCATGAGCGTTTCACAATATATATATATATTTTCCTTTTTGATTCTTAACTCGAAATTTTAAACTCTAAACCCTAAAAAAGAAACGTTCAACATTGGTTTGGCTCGTGAAAAAGGATGGGTGTGAAAGAGTTTTCAATACTAAACCCGTGTTTGTTTTGGGTTTCAAAAATAGAAATGGAGAAAAAAAAATATTCCAAATGCGTAATTTAGCATAGAATTTCTTTTCCCAAGTGAAAATGTGGATTCTGATTTGGGTTTTATGATATATCTCTCAGCTATCACCTTTTCTCTCTTTATTTTTAATGTATTCTTCCTTGTTTCTTTTATTATTATTTTTTTTTTTTTACTTTATTTCATAAATTTATAAAATTAATAAATTATATATATATTTTTTTTTTTAACAAAAAGCATGTTGTTGCTTAACATATTTATTAATAAATAAAATTACTTTAATAATTTAACTTAATAAAAATAAACTAATTAACTATTTCCTTATCAGGTAAAACAATTGAGCCATTATTAAACAAAATATTATTTATTTATATGAAATTTTAAAGCAGCACTAAAAATAAATTATTTTTTTTATTTTTCAAGTATTTTTTTTTTCAAATCTCCTCATTTGAGATGACATCTTATTTTTTAATATCTAAAACAAAATATCAAATAAACGACTTCTAAGTAATTTGATGTGTGATGGACCGACAAATCTGACATTGATGGACTAGCTAATTGACCCACGAAACGGATGGTACTTGTCATTCTTCCATTGGTCCTTGTCATAAATCATAATCAAACCTTCCATTATTTTTGTGACCTAATTTGATATATTAAAGAATCAATGTCTACTTGCTTTTTAATGTAATGAATAATTTGTCCATGTGTTAAATTTTGAGAAGTTCCACTCACTTTTGAGTATGTGGTTTGTTGTAATTATTTCCTTGGTTCACTTCCACTTTTATTTTGGTTGTCAATTCATTTTTTTTCCAGACATTTGATCTTGCATCTGTGTTAATCCAATTCTAAAAAATGGACTCAGACTCACATTAAGAAGACTTGTACATTATTTGAGTGTTGGTTGGACCGGTCTAATCTGATAGCTCACGGTCTAATCTTTGGGCTTGACCTTTTGAATCATATTTAATTCGTACTTTTATCTAATTCGAATCAACTTATTAAATTAATCCATAATAAGTATAGGTCAAGCTAGATCTAGTCTCTTTCGTCTTTATACATATATTTTATGGTTGTTATTAGGGCCGATCGGCCAAGCTTGACCTAATTTGAAGTTAAGCGAGTGAAAACACTCAAGTATGGTAGGACTGATACAATCTTCAAAGTCTAAGTCTAAATATTAATTACTTAATTATTTGTTATGTTTTTTTTTAATATTCTTAATTTTATGTTATTCAAATTTATTTAATTATATTTCACAAATTTTTAATTTTTTTTACCGGATAAAATAATTGATACTATAAAATTTCTTTTTAGTATTTTATCTTTCAAAATTATTTAGTTTTTTTTTTTACTAACTAAAATTATGATATCTAAATTATTGAAATATATTTTTAAAAAATTATATTAAAATTTTAATGTTGTAAATACATAAAATACAATATATAAAAAATAAATATACATATTAAATATATATATATATATATATATATATATATATATTTTTTTTTCCGATAAAAGTATTAGCAGTTGTAAGAAACTTTCAACTTTAAAGGATGTCATGGCGAATTGATAAAGGATAACCTTCTTGCTTGAACTCATTCACCTGATGGAACTCTTCTTATACCTCTTCCTATCGGTCCTAAGACACAATTTATGCCTTTGATCGAGACAAAGAAACTTTGATTTGATTACAAGAAAAAATCCATTATTTAAAATTTATAATATAATATAATTATTATAAATTTTGCAGTAAAGTATTTGTTTATGTTATGTCTAAATTTTGTCTAAATTTTATGCTAAAATTTTACAAACAAAGATGAAATGGTCGTTTTTTTTTTTAATTACAAAGATCGAATTTGACCATTTAAAGGGTTAGGGACCAAAATATATCAAAATCGAAAGTGTAGGGACCAAAATTTCAAGGGATTAGGAAGACACGAATCTAGTATGATCCCATTCATTACCACGTTGCAGCAAATTTAGTCTATCATATATATAGATGTGACAAGTGCTTAACAAATCCTTATACAATAGATACCTGTTAATGAATTGTCGTACATTGTTGCGTGTAGTGCCTGCGTAGTATGTTATACCTTAAAATCAACTCTCATGTATCGATTAAAGAAACATTAGATTTGAGACATGAGGTGACGTGCGGTAGAAAAAGGTATCTCTATCTAGTTTGTTGTGTTGTTCAAGTATGATACTGATTGATCTTCTTGTCAGAGACGTTGACACATTTGTACTCTTGGGTCTGTCACCTAGATCTTTGGTTATAAGGGTATGTCCAAAACCTTCTTAGTAAATCACTATCCATGTCACTTATATACTTGAGGAAGGATATCTAGTAACTACCTTACATACAGTTGAGACAACTGATTGAAAATTACAGATCTAACAATTAACTAAACTAGAGTTAGAATTTGATAAAATAAGATATATATATATTTGTGAAAGTGGGTTTTGGAAGTTGTTGAATAATTTGAAATGAATTTTGGAATATAATATGATAAACATATTGAATATTATGTATTCCAAAATAGTGAAGATGAATATAGCGTGGGCTTATCATATGATATCATGATATATCCCACTTGACTCCAATGAGGTTCTAATGCCCATACGGCCGCCCCTTTATTGTGTGGAATGCGGGAGTCAAGTCAAAGAGCACCATTCTTTTCAACGCACTTTGGATGGCAAACCCCTTCTCTTCAAAATTCCTCGCACAAACAAAATTGTTTTTGAATCTTCTTTCTTTTCGTACCACGTGCCACTCAATACTCTCAATTCCCACAAATGGGGGCACCATCACTTTCCTAATCTATCTATATATATAATCTTCTTTCTTTGCTGTGTTTGAAGTTTCATATTGGCTAATTAAAAGGAAAATCAGGAGAATACGTTAAGTGATACTATTTCCATTAGTAAAAAGCTTTTTGGAAAAGCCGAAGGAAAACCCATGATCGTATGCTGAAAGTGCATAATATCATATCATTGTAGAGGTTTGTTGTTGCTATGAATGGTATTGGTGTCATGCATTTATCTTAAGTTAACCGTGTCAATAGAATCCTTGGATGTCGAACAAATAAGTTGTGAGTTTCAAAGGTGTAGTCTTACTGAAAACCCAAGAAGTTTTGAGTCTAAGAGGTATCTTCGTGAACTTCAAAGACACAGTTATAGTGAAGATACGTGGTAGAGCTCAATTGGACTAATAATGTGCTTCAAAGAAGAGGGGTCGTCCAGATAGTATTAAGACACATAAATTACTATTTAAGGGGAGACTCAACCATGTATTTTATTCAATAGGAAGGTTGTTGAAGTCCCTAGTTAATTGATTAATTGATTAATTGATTAATGATAAATCAGGAAAGAAAAAAAAATGTATTTAACAAATCTTTACCTTTTATTTAGTGTCGGATAGATTTTTTACCAATTAATTAATTAATTAATTAATTAATTTTTTTTTTTTTTTTTTGTAAGTCACTAATCTATGATGAGAAAATTTAGTGTTAGGTGAGATAAAATATTAAATTATGTCTAATAGGATATTAATGGCAAAAAAAATGTTAAATATGTCTAAATTTATAAGATTCAAAATTGATAGTCCACCAACGTGAAAGTTCAGTTACTAAACTTGTAACTTATCTCGTACTTATAATTGAAAGCGTTTGGTGTATGTGAAATTGCAATCATTCTCTACTCTCTTTGTCAATCAAAAGCATTTTTCTCGTGGTTAGAATATATATTTACCAACGAATATCGAGGATCATGATCATAATCAACATAAGACTATGCTAATCAGAGAAAAGTTTAAACCAATTTGTAATGATTCATGACTAGTATTAAGATAACGATTCAAGATTTTGTATTTGATGGCCTCAATATTTCCTGTGTCATAGTTAGTTACTTACCACCAAGTCAATAGACTACTTATTCCATCAAATATTGATCAAATCCAAGCAATGTTGGAACTTTTCATGAGCAACATCCTTTGTCAATATATCCGTAGAATTATTAGTAGCTCCAATTTTTAATAAATGAATGTCCCCTTCATTAACAATTTCTTAAACAAAATAAAATCGTGAGAACTCCATTAATCATAGGGAGAGCATAAGCGGCCATATTATCAAACCTTGCATGTTTTTTAATTTTCTTTTGTGGTCTGCTCCTTGCAATAGATTTAGATTCCTCCATTCTCTCATTTTTTAGACTTAGGATTATCTACTACCTACTCAACATGTTCCTGAATCGGAGCAACTATTTTGAGAGAGAACACCATCTTTTTCGCTTGTTTTGATGTCTCGTTATTATTTTCAATCATCTTCGAATGTATTCCAAAGTTATAGAATGTCACATCCCGATTATTGACAATCTTTCTTGTCTCGAGCACCATACCTTGTAGGTCTTCTCACTAGCATTTTTGAGTAAGCATGTTTCATAGTGAACTTGCCCTAAAAACATGCGCATTAGTGTTGTTCCATTGAGGTAGTATAGGGTACTTGTGCTAGTCCTTCAAATCCCCACCAAAGCACCACAAACTACTTATTTTCCTCCTTTTGAAGTGATATAATAACCATTCGCACCCAAAACTTTAAAGAAAATCAAAAAATTTCTTCAAATTAGGGACATTTCTCACATCACTCAGTTTTCGTACAACTTCATCAAACATCTTGATTTTCATTGAGCAGATCCCCATCGTCTTTCAAGTATAACATTGTCTATATAAATAAATCCACCATCAAAATCAACAAGGTTCGAGAGCATCCCTCTATGGGAACACATGTGATTGAAGCACCCATAATCTAGGATCCATTCACCAATATAGCTGCAGATAAGGAGATCATCAAGGCATTATCAGTGCATTATCAGTTTCGCTGTCATCATCTCAAGCCTCATTTAACTTCGACTTCTTTTTTAAGATAGGACAATCTTTCTTCCTATGGTCTTTTGGTCGACAATAGAATACTCATTTTTCCAAGCTTTTTCCAGTCATCTTATCAGCCCCTTGACTTTGATTGAGACATTCAACGTTCTCCCTTTTTCCAAGTAGAATTCTTTCGACAAGCTATTAAAACATTTAAGCTACAATCTTGATACGCCTTATTGTCCTTCTTTCGCACCTCATTATTCATTAAGACATTTGAAATATCTCCAAAATCAATATCACAAACTCCATGCAACAAGGTGGTTACTAAAACTCAGAGAACTCCGACAAAGAATTCAACATTAGTAAAGTCTTGTCCTCATCATCAATTATAACATCGAGATTCTGCAAATTGGTGATAATTTTGTTAACATCTTCCTTTATATTCCACATTCTTCGTCGAGATTCTGCAAATTAGTGATAATTCTGTTAAAATCTTCCTTTATATTCCACATTCTTCTACATATGTTCGGTCTAAAGCTTGTCCCATAATGCTTTTACCATGACCACCTTCATTTTTAAATACTTTTGATGCTTGCTAGGGCGAGAGCCAATAATTCCACAAGCTTGTCGGTTTACTTTCATCTAGTCTTCCTCTAGAGAGATACAAGGTCTTTCATAATCAACAAACCACATACTTTGCCTTACCAAACACCAAAGCTATTGGTTCCATCAAAATTTTCAACTTCGAAATTAGAGATCAAAATCCTCGATCCAAACCATGATTTAGTATTGGACAGCTTTGCCATTTGAAACGAGTTTCTCCACCAAAATAATAATATGTATGAGTGGATAAATCATAATTCTTGAAAATATGATTTAAAAGAAAATAAGCAAACTTGCAATGAGAAACTTATCTTCGTCAACTGATGGTGAGTGTGAGAATGTTTCGTGGTCATTGAGGTTATATCTTTCACAATACCCTAAATGCCACGACTTAAAGGCTCTAATACCAATTGTTTGTAATGGAAGCAGAACAAAGATCAATTGAACTCACCCATCTACGAATAGAACTAAACAAAGAGACACAAAGGATTTATGTGATTGAGAGAGAATTTTTTTTTTTCCTACATTCATGGACGACAACCAATCAATGTAATCAAAGTGTTTACAAGTGTATCTCTCACACTACAGAGTCTCATTAGCAAACAAAGTTCCTCCCAACATCCTCTCCGCACATATAAGG
>NW_019646512.1:83004-90879 GCF_002806865.2 Cucurbita pepo subsp. pepo
ACCAAGGCTTACGTGAGAAAGTTGGACAGAAAAAGGAAACAAACCAACAAAAATATCATATTTAGTTTGAGGAAAAACAAAACTGTCCCGTAAGCAGTTACACAGATTTACAGCATCTTTGAGATATGTTTGTTAAAGCCGCTTTTAGGAAATCACTGCCAATTATATCTTAGATTTTTCTTAAATATTGTTGCAATTATTTAGCTTTGATTAGAAATTAAAGGTCAATAGTGAGATTGTAAATCATGTCAATAATGTCAGATCAGTAGCCAAAGAGTCGGGTAAAAATTGACCAAGAATAACTCTTAACAACATTAAACTATAATTATGTGTCTACGGAATTAAAATAAATACAGACAGAAAAGAGGGAAGATTCCGTGAAGAGAAATATCTATTTATATAAATACAGAGGAAGAAGGAAGATATTGCTAACAGAATTAAAAGATAAAATAGACTAAATATGATAAGGCATGAGTAAATAGAAGGAGGAAGATGGAAGATTGGTGAACAAAATTAAGAGATAAAGCATGAAAGTAAATACTGAGAGGAAGATGGAAGATTTAGGGAACAAAATTAATAGATAAAACAAGAAATATTAGAGAGCAAGATAGATCAAAGCCTTTCCTATAAGACTGACAATATCTTCCTTTAAGATTAGTAAGAATAGAAAATGAGATATTAATAAAAATAGAAATATATAAATATATATATATTATAACATTCGAAGACTTTACTCATGCAAAGTCTTTAATGCTCGCATGAAATCTAACACATGGACCATGGTAAAATTTAGAGAATTAAACGTGAAATTGATGTCATGAATTCATATAGATTTACTTGGATACAAAGGACAAAATCGAACTTTCATTAATGATAATTTGGTGACACCCGCCTAAGCTAATCAGGTAAGTGCCCTTACGATAGGATAGGCTAGAAATTATATGAGCTATGATGATGTATGAGTTATGATGATATATGAGCTGTATTATATGATGTCGTATGGTAGTATATAATGATGTATGAGTATATGATGTTGTTTGAGTTATGATGATGTATGAGTTATGATGCATGCTAATGTGCGTAGTATATATATTTTGATGTATGACGTACTTGATATGCTTGATGCGCTTTATGGCGATGTGATGAGTATGATGATTGCATGACGTTTGTCTTAATATGTTGATGTTTTCCATATTAAGCATGCTATATGATGATGAGTGTCATATTGCATCATGTCGATAGACCGACATAGGACACAACTCTAAGAGCATGAAAATGATATTAATATAAATACCAACGAGCATGTGTTACTTAATGTAACAAAGAGATGAGATTAGAGGGTTGTATCGGAAGAGATAATAAGATGGAAATTAGAGGGACCTCATGCATGTTCTATGTTCATAAACATAGGATACTTCTCCTCCAGATGATGAGTGCAGATGCGCATAGTATGATGATAAGGGTGTTCGTGGGGAGCATGACACCAGGGGTTTCGCTGACCTCCGGACGTCGCTATAGAGTAACTTGACCAAAGAGGGTCCAGGGGGTGTGCGAGCCCCCTGGAGATTCAGACTTGCACGTGTGGGTCGTGCGTAGGGAAGTATTACACATACATAGTAGTCCGAGACTAGAGGCCACCCTTAGATGAGATAGAGATAGGTCCCACGAGCATAATTGCATGTGTTTGCCTTTGCATGGCCCCCTTTAGTGGGGTCACGTATGGAGTATTCTTCGAAATAATCAGGCCGTGTGCTACATCATTTTTCAGGTAAAGGCAAGGCGCACATGTACGGAGGACGAAGGTATCGCGAGAAGAGACCGTGGCACATGCATAGGGTAGACTCATATTTAAATTCATAGTCTTAGGTTAGAATAGGTTGTTTTGCCTTTCTTCAATTTAAATTATTTTATATTAATTTTTTTCTTTAAATTTCAGCATTTCGTATTTAAACACGTAAGACCATGGCTGTGTTTTCCAGAGCTAGGATGTTTTAAATGTTTTCAACATTTATACTATAGATGAAATTTTCTTTTAAGAGTTATATTTTTACATAAGAGATGAGTATGAGATGTTAGTAGCGACTTTTAGTATGTATAAATTTAGGGTCACTACAGCTTTTTAGAGCATCCTATGGTAAACAAAGCTTATTGGTATATTATAATACTTATCATGACATACCGGTTGGATATGGTATTAATTGGAAACTTTCGAGTCTCGTTAATGTTTTATGTAGCGATCTCAAGTTTAAAGATATCATCGACCTTCATTGCTCGCTTGAGCAAGCTTATTGAGAACCAACATGTGAGTCATTTTTTATGATCGGGACATCTCAAACATCTTTTTATTGAAGTACCAAGGCATGAACCCTTTGTGTTCATGCCAAGTCATTTTTTAATACAATGGAGCTCGACATTATATCAACCTCTGACTTAAGGGATGAGGTGCAATATCAGCAGGAATGCAAACACATGCAACTCATGGTCTAGGGAACTATCATTTAAAAATCATAATAGGGGTGGCCTTCAGTCTCTGACAAATTGGATGTGTAGTACTTCCCTACACATGACCCACAAGTGCGAGTGTGAATCCCTAGGGGGATCGCACACTTCCTGGACCCTCTCTGGTCAAGCTAATCTATAGTGACGCCTAGAAGTTAGTGGAACCCCATAGTGTCATACTCCCCATGAACACCCTCATCGTCATATTGTACGCGTCCGCACTCATCATAAAAAATGGGGAAGTATCCCGATGCATATGAATACACAAAATGCATGAGGTCCCTATAGTTTTCATCTTTAAGACACAACCTTATACACCATTCACACATTACTCTAAGGTTGTGTCTTTAAAAACTTGTCATCATAATGCATCGTGTCATTTTATACATGCACACATCTTAAAATGGAACATTGTCATAATAAGTCATTTCACCATCATACGTCTCGCATCATCTTAATACCATGCATCATGATCATCATGTCAACATCATGTACATCATAACATTATCATATAACATCATAACATCATTATCTAATGTCATCAAGTCAAAATATAACGTCATCATGTCGTCATATTACATCATCACGTCGACATGACATTATCACATCATCATATAAAATCATCACATCATCATCTAACATTATCACGTCATCACATAACATTATCACGTCATCACATAACATTATCACATCATCCTATAACATCATCACATCATCATATAACATCATCGCATCATTATCTAACGTCATCAAGTCGTCAAATTACATCACCACATCATCATATAACATAAAGCATAAATGACACGTGCAAGGGCCACTGGGCACGTGTCATCATACATAAGACAAATCTTTCGATCAAGTCGATAGTAAGGCCACTTACCTGGTTAGCTTAAGCTGATGTCACAAATTTATCCTTAAAAAAGTTTGATTTGGTTCTTGGTATCAAAGTCAACCTATCTGAACCCATGACATCAATTTCAAATTCGATTCTCTACATTTTACAATAGTCATGTGTTACACTTCATGCGAGCATTAGAGTCTTTACATGACTAAAGTCTTGAAAGGTTTGTTATAATATTATTTTAATGCAATCCATTTGAAACTCTTAACATTTTTTGAGATATTTTCTTTCCTCTTACCATGTGTTTCTCTCTTCTTTCTTTCCATTATCGTCACAATCCTCTCTTACTTTATCTCTGTTTTGTTTCCTAAAGCTAGAGAAAATTCCTAAAACTATGGATGAATTTCCTAAAACTAGAGAAAATTATTGTCATTTAATTTTTAGTTCAAAGGTAACTGATGGTAACAAAGTTATTTAATAAATAAAAGAAAAATGTAAAATAGGCGAAACTAAATCTGCTCCAATTTTTTGGTTTTCTTTCTGTTTGTTTTAATTAACTCAATTTTTTATATAATATATTTGTGTTTGAGGGTCTAGCTCATATGGTAGAGCGCTCGCTTTGCATACGAGAGGCATGAAGTCTAATTCCCTGCACCTCTATTTTTAATTATCAACCCCTTTTTAATTATTAGCCCCTTTGGCTTCCCTTCAAGGTTTTTCAAACGAGTCGGTAGTGAGAGGTTTCCACACCCTTATAAAAAATATTTTGTTCTCTTCTGCTTCCCCTCAAGATTTTTCAAACGAGTCGGTAGTGAGAGGTTTCCACACCCTTATAAAAAATATTTTGTTCTCTTCAACACCCTTATTTGCTACAAATAAGCAATTAATGATAGGTTTGACAGAGTTACTTTAGGGAAGAAGTAGCCCTCTAGCCTTCAAGCTTTTTCAAACGAGTCGGTAGTGAGAGGTTTCCACACCCTTATAAAAAATGTTTTGTTCTCTTTATCCCCTCTAAGTCTGCTCCAATTTTTTGTTTTTTTTTTTTTTTTCTGGTTGTTTTAATTACCTCAATTTTTGATACAATATATTTGCCTTGGAGCATTGGGGGTGTAGCTCATATGGTAGAGCGCTCGCTTCGCATGCGAGAGGCACGGGGTTCAATTCCCCGCACCTCCATTTTTACTCCATTTTTATTTTTCCTCAAGGTTTCATCCTCTTAGCCAACAAAGATGAGCCTATCCTTGGGAGAGGTTGCGAGAGAATTTTGGCAAGTCGCCGGAATTCTTGTTACATTTAGTAAGTGAAAACTCATGCTCGCCGGAATTCTTGTTACATTTAGTAAGTGAAAACTCATGCTCACCAAGGCTAGGACGTACTAGCATGGAATAAGTAATTAGTCATTTGGACTTTTCTCAAATAATACTTGTAGGAATTGCTAGGACGTAGTAGCAGTATAACTTACCTTAAATGGTTAGAATATGAATGAATAGGACTCTAAATTGATAGCTTTGGATAAATGTACCAGGAATGTTGTCAAAATTTACAAAAAGGCCCCTAGGAAGAGAACTTTAAAATGAAGTCAATTTTAATGTTTTTGTCCGTGGGAGAAAAGAGGATGATATATGAATGGTGTGACTGAATTCTCCGCCACCCTATTCTCTCCAATACCTTGATAATGTATTCTCTCCAATACCTTGATAATGTATCAGCGATCTAGGTCAAACCCAATAGTGCCCCATCCAAGTAATAGACCTTCAAGACCAGTATAGCCGAGCTAGGCTTAGACCAGATAGGGCAGGGCGTCAAGGCGACTAGGTGCCCTAACTTGTGTAAATGGTCAAGGGCCTCCTCGAAAGGGTCACAGTAAGGTAATCCCAACTTAAGAGGGAGCATGAGACTATGGGGTTGAAACAGTAGCGGGCCAGTAAACAAATGTTGCTCTCCCTAGACTAGGGTGACTTTATGGACTTTTGGGTGGGTTGGCTAGCTAACCTTCCGTGGATGATGTTCAGATTAACAAACACTATACTATCCCACCAAATTATTATAAGGTAGCATCTCAATAGGATGTCGACCATTCACCAAATTATTATAAGGTAGCATCTCAATAGGATGTCGACCATTCACCAAATTATTATCAGGTAGCATCTCAACCGGATACATGATTAGGACATTAAAATGAGCTATTTTATGAGCATGTTATTTGTGATTGTGATACGTGCAAAATACAAAAATATCCATAAAAAGAGAACTTGGAACTTTAAGCTACATAAGAAGATTTCCACTATGTTAGGAACTCTCGTTTACGTTTAAGAACTAAGATTTAGGTGATAGATTTATTTATATCCTTGTATGAACATGTACGTACTAACTAAATTAAGAATTGGGCACTAGAGCTAGTATGCTTTCACGATGACCAAGACATTTTTTAGTAGACCGAACACCCATGAACCATGAGAGGTGATCAAAGAATCAAAAATTAGTGCTTGTAGAACTAGATTTGAAACAACCCAAAATTTTCTACCTAATTTAAGGTCACTACTGTACACATATCATGAACATTAAGTATAAAAATACTTTATTTAAACTTTCATAATCATCTTAAAATATAGTCATGGGCTTACGTGTTTTAAAAACACCTTTAAAACAACACAACAAAAGACTAACGTTTAAATTAAAAACATCTTATTCTAGCTTAAGTTTTAAGAAAATAAATACGACTACCCTATGCATGTGCCATGGTCTCAAGTTGCGATGTCATCTTTAGCCGTACACGAATGTCTTGCCTTAACCTGAAATAGAACTGCTTCTTGCCTTAACCTGAAATAGAAGTAGCACGTAGCTTGAGGGTTTAAACAAATACTCAGTAATTGACCCCTATTGAGGTTATAATGCAAGAACAACGAATGCTAACGGGTAGCTTGGATGTGTAATTCATTTCCTACACACGACCCACACATGCGAGTATGGACCCACCAATCGATTCGCACATGACTGGGCCCATATTCTTATCGGGCAAGCATACTTTAGAAGCTCTCTATGCCCAACACCCGTTAGAAGTAGTAGCTGTCACATTAGGTAAAACATAATGGTCATTCTCCTATTTAGTAGTGTACTGTCTGTACCATCATGAAGGAATAGGGGTATCCCCCAATACATGAGGTCCCAACATTTTTCAGTTTTCATTATCATTTAATACAAACAAACTAGCTTTCATATATATTATATTTCTTTTTTCATATAATTTCTCATATAGTTTATCATATCTTTCATGCATATGCCGAGTTGTATTTCATGCTAGTTCGTCGTTTTGCATGTCAATCATACCAAATCATGCAAACAGGTCAATTTATCACATAGCTCGTATCATTTTTCTAGAGCCCTTGAACAAAGTACACCCTTTGTTCGACACTTTAGTCACTAAAATGACTACACCTTTGAGGCTCACAATCTTTGTTCGATATTTGAGGATTCTATTGCCATGGCTAAGTTTAGGGCATCGCTCTGATACCATGTTAGGAATCAGGACTCTCCACAATGATATGATATTGTCCACTTTGAGCATAAGTTCTCGTAGTTTTGCTTTGGGTTTCTCCAACAAGCCTCATACCAATGGAGATGTATTCATCTACTTATAAACCCATGATCATTCTCTAAATTAGCCAATGTGAGACTCACTCTCAACAATCCTCAACAATCATATCATAATCATATCGATTCATAAACAATTCACACATATCAATATATGACACGTACAGAACCACATGGCACGTGTCAACATCAAATATAACAATGCTGATAGTAAGATTACTTACCTGATTAGCTAAGGTTGTTGTCACAAATTTATCCTTAATGAAGTTCGATTCTGTCCTTTGAAATTCAAGTCAACCTATGTGAGCTCATGACATCAGTTTCAAGTTCGAACTTCTATAAAGTTATTTCTCTAATTTACATCGGTCCATGTGTTAAACTTCATGCGAACATTAGAGTCTTTACATGAATAAAGTCTTACAATATTTATTTATGTTTGTTATAATATTATTTTTATGCCATCCATTTAAAACCCTTTAACATTTTCTAGATATTTTCTTTTCTCTCAAGAGTCTTTTATTTTTTATTTTTTATTTTAATTATGTTCACAATCCTCTCCTACTTTATCTCTGTTTGTTTCCATTTTCACCATTACTTTTGGCCAATTTTTAATTCATTCTTACTTTTTCTCTTAAATGGGCTACTAATTACCGATTGATTTACTAAAACTCAGATAAACTTCTTATCATTTAATTTCTAATTCAAACGTAACTCATTGTAAGGAAATTAATATCATTCAATAAGAGGAAGATGAAGAAGTAAAACAAAGCTAACCTTTTTCTTTTTACATGAAAGAAGGAAACTAATTCTCCTTAACCTTTTTGTTTTTATTTTTTTTATTTTTTATTTTTTCACAAAAAGGCATTAATGATACGTGTTTAACAGGTAATTAGGGGAGTGGTGAGAGATTAACTAATGGTGGGAAAACGGGTTAACTCTTTTTT
>NW_019646513.1:0-90233 GCF_002806865.2 Cucurbita pepo subsp. pepo
TTTTTTTTTTTTTTTTTTTTTTTTTTTTTTTTTTTTTTTTTTTTTTTTTTTTTTTTTTTTTTTTGTAGGAACGTTGTGTAGATTTTGCATTTCGTTTTTTCTCTTTGCTGTCCTTTTTGTGGTTAAGTATATAATTGGTGTCCATACTATTTCTATGTACTCACATCTAAATTTGCTAAGTATGTTTTGTGCTTAGTGCTGTTGCAATTCTAGAACTGTTTCATTTTCCTCAAGTTACTCGGTGTGATTCTTTAACCAATGATCAACAGTTATTTGAATGTCCCATTTGACCTTTCAAATGTTGTATTTGTGGCCACTGCTAACAGAATGCAGCTCATACCTCCTCCTCTTCTAGATAGGATGGAAGTCATTGAGCTGCCTGGATACACACCAGAGGAAAAACTTAAGATTGCAATGTACCATTTGATTCCACGAGTTTTGGAACAGCATGGGTTAAGCGCTGAATATCTTCAAATTCCAGAGGTAGTTAACTCTTACTGTAATGGTTACAATTAATAGTTCTATCAATATGATAATTTCCAGAATGTCCTTCTCACTGGTATCAGACGAGTACAACTGGAAGATGTTTCAAGCGTCTATTGACTGTCTTTTGCTCACTCTTTTCTAGTTCTACCATCATTCTCTTTACTCTATCAATCCTACATTCATCATGAGCCAAACGCCTACCCTCCCCTGCTCAATAGCCTTGCGTACCGTGCCCATTATTCCTTGTTTTCCCTTTCTCTATTCTTGCATGTGTACATATATTTGTACCATTGGGGGCCTATTGCAGTGCTAATTGCTGTGTATGCTCTAAGAACTATCGGAGGCTCTATTACAACTATGAATATCCGACAGAACCTTTGTGTTGGCTGTCTCATGATTCTTGCTTCTGGGGGTACTTACTGTTCCAATCTTACTGCTATCCAGTATTTCTTTTGCTGTCCCAAAAGTAGGAAGGCTAGGTCTGACTGTGATATGGTATGATGATTAGAAATGCATGCACATTTTTATTTTTCTTGTGTTGAATAATTCTCTTGAGCCTGTTTGGTTATGCGATCCTACACCATATAATGTGTAACAGCTTGTCTTCAACTTAAAACGGGTTTCTTTCCATCTATGGACATGCAGCATCAATGCCATGTGTTGTTTCACATCTCTTGTACAATTTTCTGTATTATGTATGAAAACAATTTACAAATATATTGTTTATTGTGATAGGCTATGGTTAAACTTCTGATTCAAAGATACACTAGAGAGGCTGGTGTACGAAACCTCGAGAGAAATTTGGCTTCCTTGGCTCGTGCTGCTGCTGTTAGAGTTGTGGAAAGGGATCAAACTGTCCCGTTGAATAAAGATGTGCATCAAGTTTCTTCTCCTCTGTTGGAAAATAGATTTTCTGATGGAGGTGAAGTAGATATGGAGGTCATCCCAATTGGAGCAGATCACGAGATACCAAACCCATTGAGGATAGCCTCTCCATTGGTTGTTGATGAGGCTATGCTTGAAAAAGTGCTTGGGGTAATAATTCTCATGACCTTGTGTGTGTTGTTAAATAAATATGTGCCAGTCCCTTGAAAGTTGAAACTATCACTAGTAGACATGCTATTTAGAAAGCTTCTTATCCTCTCTTCTTCTTGGTTGGAATTTTTAGAAAGCATATTCCATATGTATTTTTATTCTTGTTTCTGTGTTGCAGCCTCCACGGTTTGAGGACAGAGAAGCAGCAGAGAGAGTTATAACACCTGGGATATCCGTTGGATTGGTTTGGACTGCCTTTGGGGGAGAGGTTCAGTTCGTGGAGGCTACAGCAATGTCAGGAAAGGGAGAATTACATCTCACTGGCCAGCTTGGTGATGTCATTAAAGAATCAGCTCAGATAGCCCTTACCTGGGTATCATATTCATCTTGATACTTGTGTTTTCATATACATATTTTTATCACTACAAATGAGTAATGATTGACCTTTACTGGTTCTATGTCATAAATTCTACACTCAACAATCTTTCTATGCTATAATTTAATATTGTAGATCATTCAATCGTGTTATATAAGGATCACATCTACCATCATTTTTTCTATTCGTTGGCTTCGATGACCTACCTTGACTTAACTCACTCACAGGACCTTGATAGTAACCCTCTAGTGGTTATTACAGTCCATGATGTTTTGACTTAGAAATCACTACTAATACCTGTATACAAGGTTTTCACGTCCATGGTGCACATTTAATGGCATTGTTACCTTTTACAGATATTTTCAAGGGGTTGACCATTGTATAATTACAGGTAAGAGCAAGGGCGACAGATCTGAAACTGGCAGCTGCTTGTGAGTCCAATCTTTTGGAGGGTCGTGATATTCATATACACTTTCCTGCTGGTGCGGTGCCTAAGGATGGGCCTTCAGCTGGTGTGACTCTTGTAACAGCTCTGGTCTCATTGTTTGGTCGGAAAAGAGTAAGAGCTGATACTGCAATGACAGGAGAGATGACTCTGAGGGGTCTTGTTCTACCTGTTGGTGGCATCAAGGATAAGGTATATCTAATATTTTTCTTCTTACTGTATTTTGAACGTGTATTAATATTTTCTTTCTCTACCAATTCCTTTTTGTTCTTGTAAAAGTAGTTACAAAATTTTGAATTAACATGTGGTCTACAAGTTTCTATGCATGTATGCCGATTGTGATGCCCAGTGGGATTCGGTCACGAGGCCTTCTTGTAATTGTAATTATGGGTCAAAGTCCTTCCTCAGTAGTTAAAATTAGGCACCTTTTTTTTAGGCTTTTTTTTTTTTTCTGCTTGTATGCTTTCATGAAAGTGCAATTTTCTTTCTTTTTTTTTTTTCTTTTTTTTTTGAAGAATGCTTACACCTTTATTGATATCATCTATTGTTTACAATATATTTTGTGTATCACTATCATGAAAGTGGTGTGTTCCTCTAGAGAAATTGTTAGCCATCCTTGGGTTCGTGGTACACTTTGCATTGAATTCTCTATGAGAAATCTCTGGTCTCGAAGCTTTCAGCTCTGACCTCTGTTTGAGGGTGTGAATGTTTATATAATAAGCATTCATGTCCAAGAAATGGATTAAAACATGTTCGTGGATTGTGAATGGCTAATGCAAGTGATCTTTTACAGATACTAGCTGCACATCGTTATGGGATAAAGAGGGTTATTCTACCAGAGAGGAATTTGAAAGATTTAGTGGAAGTTCCTTCAGGCGTGCTTGCTAGTTTGGAGGTAAGATTCAATATACATGCAATTATTTGTATAGGAATGGGCCTTATTACTATGTTAGTATCACTATTGGAATTATCCATCCAATGCTCATTACTTGTTTTCTTCTTATTAGATAATATTAGCCAAGCGGATGGAAGACGTACTCGAGCAGGCTTTTGAAGGTGGGTGTCCATGGAGACTACACTCGAAGTTATGACAAGAATACGTGGCGAGATTATCATCTAGAACCCGAATAATTGAACATTAGCACGTTGCCTTGTCCATCGGGTAAAATACGCTATCAATTTGGTTGAAGCTAGTGCTGGTGCTGGCTAATCAAAATATGTGATGATTTCTCCATGTTCTGGTCAATTCTTCTTCAAGAAGGAAGTCACCCAATTTGCTGCAGAAAGTTGCAAGTCTTTGGATCCTGTAACCATATGCATAAAAAACCATGGTATGTAATATTCTTTCATCTTATCAAATGCTCATCTACTGCAGTTGAGCCCCCAGTTATCGTCATTTTTATTCTCGTGCTTATTCGTCCTGTAATTATGAAAACGTCTCGTATTTATTATAGAAGCTAATCTTATCCCTCCCTCTATAGCGTTTTTAAGGAAGTGTATGTATTTTTAAGTACACAGGTTGGGGCTGTACTGAAAGGGTATATTGATGTATAACTAATCTAACTAAATAAATACAACTGGTTCAACCATTTGATTTCATTTGCTTAGGGAAGTTTGTTCCATTTATTGGCACTAAACGTTGAGGTAAGTTATAAATATACCTGAACTACTTTCTCCATTTAACTACAGTATGAGCTATTTCTTTTTCACAATTTTGTAGCCATAAAAATACATGTCTACTCGT
This sequence comes from Cucurbita pepo subsp. pepo, assembly GCF_002806865.2. Classification (NCBI taxonomy): domain Eukaryota; kingdom Viridiplantae; phylum Streptophyta; class Magnoliopsida; order Cucurbitales; family Cucurbitaceae; genus Cucurbita; species Cucurbita pepo. The sequence continues at coordinate 4,087 of NW_019646513.1, forward strand.
GTTGGGCTTGTAACGTTGCGCACAAATGCCATAGATACGAAAACTTGTGCACAAATGCCATAGATACGAAAACTTGTGCACACTGTCGTAGTTCCTTATTTCAAACTAAAGGCAAAGTCCATACCCTTGGCCTTATGGACCATCGAGTGCCTTGCAGTGTTTCATGACTCAAGGATTCAGACCGAAGAGACCAACTCAACTCGATCAACATTGGGAGGAGGTCGACTGCCATATCAGACATTTTCTATTTTCCATCTCCATCCGCCAGATGAAGAAAACACAACATTCAATTGCATCAACCAAAAATTTCTGTTCAAGCTAGCTATCCTCAGCAATAGAATTTATAAGTTGGCATGCTTGATAGAAGATCAAAGTAAAAATAGCCTTCAAATTTCTTTACCATATCACCTATCCTTGAATGAAGATAAGCTAAATAAACAAAAGGCATTAAAGATGGGACTTCATAAATGGAAGGAGCTCAGTATGTATTTGGTATGTGGTATAATTCAATCTAACAAGCCCGGAGATGTATACCATATAAAATACATCCATTCCTCTGGTAGTAGCAGTCACTCGGCAAAAGAAAAAGATATTAGTTACTTCCTATATAGTCTATGGCCATCTTCTACTTGATCAAAAGATAAAGCAGAGTACAGGTACACGTCACGGAGAGGTGAAAGGATGATAGGCAAGTTTTCACCAGCTGCTGCTGCTGCTGTTGTACAAAAATGTCATGACTGCTGCTGCTTCTGTAATTTAATGAATCAGTTGCCCCAGATTTACACATCACACAATGATTCCGATCCTATGTATGTATGTATTATGAACCCTTCTTCCCCGCCGAAACTGGTGCCATGCAGTGCTCCATCGCACAAAATAACATTTGTAGTTTTTATTCATTAACACAAAACCTCAAGTAGGTATATGGGTTTATCTTTTCTTTCTCAGCCCTGGATGTGCCGCCCTTGTTTTGCTGACCGTCCTCCGTCTTTCGTCCACTCTCGAGTACTAATAGATTGCCAAATCACATGTTTGTTACCAACAATGGCAGTGGATAGAATAATCATACTGACCAAAAAATGGCAAGCTTTTCTGCAACCAAGAGGCAGACAGTTGCACACACCAAGTTGCTGGATGCAAAGACTACCCATCACCGCTGTGAATCCCTCCTACACCCTCTCAACCACTAAAGTGAATTTTCTGATTTTGAGAGCTCTGGCCCTGCTGAGGCAGCTGTGGTGGGGCCTGCACGGTAGAGGGCTGTGTGTTGTAATGTGCAAAGGGCTGGGAGTAGAGAGAGTTCATCATCCCCTGCTGTAAAATTATCAGTTTTTTTTTTTCAGCAACCAAAAGAAGAAGAAAAAGCGCCAACCAGAGAAGAAAAAAACGGTCAGATTGAAACGAGTAACACTTGGCCATAGCGAATTGATGACTCCCCACTTGTTTGATGATAATGCTTGTGAGGAGCTATAACAGGCCAAGCATTACCACACCCTATTATTCAGTAAAATTTGACCATAAGCATCAAAGCATCGTCAAAGCATTAAGAGAAACCTGGGATTGTAGTGGATTTGCATTGGCCACGTTATAGTGACTTTGAGAGGCTTCATCTAGTGAAGGATCACTAAAACCAACTTGCGTGAATAGACCTTGTGAACCATGATTCATGTAATCCTGTGGGACAGATGTAGATTAAAACCTGTGGAAACTTTTGATATCAAATCAAAGAATGAAAAAGGGAAGAAGAAAACCTGTGACATGAAATCGTTTCCTGTTCCAAAACGGGAATATCCAGATTGAGAATTCTGATTCAGGAAGCTCCCTGGAAAGCCACCCTGTGCTCCTTGACTAACATAATCAATGGCATATCCAGTTTGAGAGGCCTACAGGTAACCCAAAAGAGATTATTAAAAGTTAATTGGACACATCCACCATCCACCAAAAAACAGAAACAAAAGGTTCCAAGCTACTAAGGTATATCACAAAAAAATTCGACATCCCTAAACCTCCGAATGGTTTATTGTTACTCTGGTAAGATGGAGCAAACAATTGATTGCATAGACTGCTCTCATTTCTGATTTTAGCATCCAATTTGTACCAAAGGAACACATCCATTTCATGATTGAAACATATATCCACACAAAGGCTAAATTATACAAAATACTCCTCAACTTTGAAATAAAACATGAGCGCTATTGCAAGCCAATCAAGCAAGAAATATTCCACATGTAGGCATGGTCTAGAAAGTACCTGTGTGGAGAAATCAGTAACATTATATGGAACATGCGATCCCTGGCTTTTAAAGTCATCACCCAAGAAGTCCTGATTGTAATCACATATATAACTTAAGAAAAGTATATCATACCAACACAGCAAAACTGAACATATTAAACACCAATTACTACCTGAGAAATTCCTCCCATGGAGTACCCCTCACGAAACGTCTGGTTAGGTGGCTGAACAGGCATCTATTGAAACAAAGACACTTTTAAGACATAGGGTAATCATCAAGGTGGATAGTATGAGAGGGAGAGAAAATACACACATTGTTAACAAAACCAAGTTGAGACAATGGACCACCCACTGATGGTTGGCTATTGGGACTCTCCAAACCAGGAAAGTTAAAAGTGGAACCAATATTTCCAATATTTTGTTGAGAGGCTTGCTGATTTGGAAACTGGCTACCAATAGGAGCACCCGCATTTCCCCGCCCTGCCCCAAAACCCCTACTTCCTGGTTGAGGAACATGAGGAACAGCACCAACTGGTCCATGCACAGCTCCACGAGTTGGGATTGCATACGGCTGCGGAGGACCACCATGAAATGAAGGGATGGGAACTCGTGGCATGGGATAACCAGAAGCATGCACTCCAGGCTTTTGGGCACCATTGGGCAGGTGAGGAGGAAAGTACGAACCTGAACAAAGTATAAGATTTAAGTAGTCAACCAATAAAATAAAATAAAAGGACAAAAGAGAACCCATCAATAGAGGTGATGCATGCCATCAAAAGACACAGTCTACATGGTCAGAAATGAGCCATTTACTCAACGTGCATCCTTGAGAACTTCTGCAATATGAAGTTGCGCACACTTTTGAAGATTGTTAAATGTCAGACAGAGAAAACACACCTCTACCACGACCACTTCTTCTATCAGCATTAGAGCCAGATGGGGCAACAGGTCCAAAATTATCATTGGGCACAACTCCAGGCCCACCAGCAAAGAAAAGGCGACGATCATTGTATATCTGCATGTGCAGCATAAATTTTTTTAGGTAAGACATCACACTTCCATGAAGAAAAAAATGAAAGAACACAACATACAACGATCATTACACCCCCCCCCCCCCCCCNCCCCCCAAAAAAAAAAAAGGAGTCTCGCCCTATCTATCGCAGCATAAAAATAATAAAAAGTTAACAACGGTCTACCTTTTTAGGTTTCTGAAACTGAATCATGCTTTGTTTTAAGTTATTCAGAGGACCCTCAACCAAGCACTCATGTTCCTGCCAGACATTGATGATAGCAAGTCAGAAACACAGCAAAGGCTTAAACATGATAGATGAAAATATGTCATCATAAATCAAGGACCTCAATAACTAATGTCGCATCAGGAGGTTCCAATAACTTACATAAATTCCATATAAACATAATAGTTGAGAACAAAATACCTTGTAATGTGTTAATAAGCTATTCCACAGTGGTTGTTTACTCAAAACCTTTGGGTTTCCAAGAATGACAATACCATATCGAGCTCGTGTTAAAGCCACATTGAGTCTGCGAGGATCGTTAAGGAATCCAATGCCCTAAAAGGAATAGGCTTTAGTAGTTACTCCAGAATGACAACCTTATTGAAAGAAAAAATGAGAACAATAACAAACTAAATAATTGGTCCACAAACTAAAATGTTAAACATCTTAAAGTTTCATCACATTCTTTCTAGAATATACGTACAGCAGTCAGAAAGTGTACACTACTACTATTTTCAAGTGAATCGGTGAGCCACAAAAAGCATAAAAGATATAAGATATAACTACCTTCTCCAGTGAACATATATAGAACAACCTTGTATCAAAATATCTGTATCCGATAATCTCATTTCAGAACCCATTTTATACTCTCAACAAAACAGTAGTACCATGCTTCATATGTCACCCCACATCCATGGGGAGATAATTAAGGGGAAGGAATGGGTAATCTAAGCCGTTCGCAAACGAAGTTTCAGTTGAAAAACACAGTAGCTACACCAGAGAATGTTTTAGTAGGTAACTAACCTGATGTTCATTACTCCTCACACATGACAATATGATATAATCTTTTTCCCTTCCTTGAAATGAATCCACGCTTGCAACCTGTTAACAGAAACAGTGCAAAATTGCATCTTGTAGCAAGGATATCCGCAATCACTTTACGAGTATTACCTCAATTTCTTTGTAAAGTTGCTGTCTGAGAGCACCATTTCTTGACATATAGTTTACAATGTATGCTCTTTGTCCCTCATACGGGGTGATAACTCCAATCTATAGCAATCAGTATATAGCATACATGAAAAAAAAAATTAAAAATAAAATAAAATAAAAAATGAAATTGAGTATCATCCTAACAACCGAAGATGACAACTAATGTACCTGACTAGGGACTACACCACTCCTTAAGAAAGTAGTCACAATTTTTTCTACATTTGCTGCCTCAGTTCTATTTAGGTAGGAAGTTCCACTGGCACTTATCTCCTCTTGTCCCATCTAAAAAATATTCAATGTGAAAATTCAAAACATGAACGGAAGCAAAACAGAAGAAAAATACAACTTAGAAACACCACACACAAGGTAAGTTAGCAGAACACATGCTATGTCAAAACTGAAGAATTCATTCTCCTTTAATACAGAATATACATTCGAAGTGTCCAATTGACGTTTATTCCCTAGGATATACAATCAAAATCTTCAAAGCTCTAAATACATCATATAAAGTTTTTAAGTTTTATTGGACTTCTACATCTCCAAACTTAGAGCATATTCCTCCTTCCAAGACTACTAATTCTAATATCCTAACTTCTCTATGGTTTTTTTTCTATCGGAGATCGACATGTAGCTCCAAAATGGAACCCCCCTCCCCTTCCTTCCTCCTCTTGATCAAGACAGATCCCTCTCCGTTTTCTGCTCTCTGATTGATACAATCTGGTTCTTCAAATTCTAAACATAACTAAATCCATTAATACCTGGACGTAGAAGAACATTGGACGGTTGGGAACTGGCCATGGGAAGTCAATGCCTGTCGATTGCCTTTCGTTGATGGTAACTCCGTTTTGTAGCGTGCCCTCATAGAAGCTATTAGAAGGAAACTCAGAAAGTGATGGATGCATCCGATATTGAACCTACAACAAAAGAGAAAAAGGAGAACATGTCATCAGAATTCTGACGCAACCAAATGTGCATTACTATCTTAATAGAAAAAATAAGACTCGAAGCAGAGACAACAAAATCATAGAAATTATTGTATTTTAATACATAAATTACAAATCTAGAAATTTGAAAAAATAAAAATAAATAAAAAACACAAATCAAAGCATTAATCAAGAAAAATCTCTCCCCTTTCTGTTTAGGTTATTGCTGCTAACTCTTCTTTTTCTATATCGATGAGCATCCGGACTCACTTGTACACACCTTGACTAATCAATTGTTGCTAATTCATTTGGTCAGCTGAATAAAAGTACTAAATTCCTTCAATTTCTGCAACCCCAAATATGAGAGGATCTTTTCAAATTTACCAATATGGGACAAAATAAACTCAGCCCAAGTAAGAAGCACGACCTTGCTACATTTAGTTATTTCTAAGATCCCCATATACTTCTTCCATTTCTTAAAAGTCTGGCTAAAATTGGGGCATACAGATTCTCATGGTACAAAAATAGTACCCTTAGATCCAAGCTACTGTATTATGTGCAAGGGGGAGCTGAAAGACAAGAGGCGTCTTTACATAACCAGCCCATTCATCACTACTTATTGGAACCTGATTAAATACTCGTTTGGTGGCAATTTTTCTATCCATCTCCGTGGCAATGACTAGCAATATGGTCATGTTGCTCAATAGTTAATTGCTCTCATTCTTGAGGGGCATCCATTTCAGAAGGAGAAGAAGACATTGTGGTTGAACTTTCCTACAGCTTTCCTATATTCTATATTGAAGGAACAGAACTATTACAAAGACAAAAGACAACACTTCGTTCTTTGGTGATTATAGCATTATTTCTCCTTTGTCCCATTGGAAAAGCATCTTGGAATTTCCTTGGGTTGGGAGCTCCACTTTTATTGTAATCTTATATTATTAATGAAATGTTTCTTACCAGAAAAAAAAAAAAGGAAAAAAAAAACCACCCTGAGCAATCTCTATCATATGGCAAATGATGGTTCTTTTTCTTTCATTTTTCATCTACAAGAGTTTGGGCCAACTTGCTCGTATCTCGACTAATCTCACGAGACAACTAGAATCTACTACATTTTGCTCCCTAAAAAACTTGTAGGATATTAAATCCTGTGTAAGTAACTACCATAAATTGAATTCATTCTCTTTAAATACTTCATTATTTATGTCGGGCCTTAATGCCCACTAGGTCAACCCAGGATGGTTAATGGTAAAAGAACCGTCAATATAAATTGTAATGCATGCCAAATAGCTAGATCGCAGGTATCATAGTGAGTTATAACAAACTAAGATGAGAAACTTTCCATAATTGAATATCAAAATTGAGATAAAATTAACGAGCACCCTTGAAAACATATGCAGTGTAAAAACCTAATACCTGCAACCTAATTGGTTTCACACCAAGGAGAACGAGACGCTCAAAAAGGGATTGGGCCAGTCCTGCACGTGCTGCTTTTTTGCACATAATAACAGGTCCCAGTTGGCAATGGTCACCAACAAGAACAGCCTATAACAAGAAAAGTCAGTAGAAGAAAGGAAGCAACCACTTTAATAGATGACATCCTGAACTGAAGACTCCACATGCCTGCTTTGCTCCAAGAACAAGAGGAATGAGACATTCAGGTTCTGTTGCCTGAGTTGACTCATCAATAAGAACCTAAACCAAGGTAGAATCTTTAAGTTTAAGTTCTTTGCTTTCACGTAAGCATACAACAGACAAGATTGGTCTAACCTGACGAAATCTAAAATTTGACAAGCGAGGATCTCCAGCACCAACACATGTGCAACAAATAACGTCTGCGCTCTGTGAAATTTCCCTCTCTGTAGCTCTCTTAAGGGCTTTATATTTTTTCTCATCACTGCTAGACAACTCTCCTGTGTTAATTAGAAAATGAGAGGAAGTGTTATTGAACAAGGGAATAAGAGAAACACACTAACTAAAGCAACTATCCACCAAATTTTTAAAATAAATAAGAAATAGGCTAAGGAATAAAAAGTGGTTATTAGGATAATTATACAGGCAGCAACAGCATTTAAAGATTTTTTATTTTTGTTTTTTTCTTTTTTTCATAAAAGATGTTTATTGTTATTTCATATGTACCTTGACAAAAAATTGGTAATTCTTTTCCTTAGCTACTTAATCCTAAATAGCCGTGCATCAGATTCAGTTACTTTTCCTTCATATTTTGCTTCAGGATGCTTGGCCCTGAAATGCCATCAGCTGAGCTTCTTGCTGCTGCAGCAAAACTAACCGAAGCACAAACTGAGCTTAGGTATTCCACGACATGTTATATATTTTGTTTATTTGATCATGTAATCTTTAGATCCAAATTTTTGTTTAGGATAACGGTGTAGGTACTAGTGAAATAACTTATTTCCATCTCGTCTATATTTTCAGGGAAGTTGAGTTGGAGGAAGACCATGAATNTTTTTTTTTTTTTTTTTTTTTTTTTTTTTTTTTTTTGAAGCCTCTTTTCAGGCTTTCAACGACAAGTAATTTTCAGAATCCTAAGTTAGGAAGAGCAGCAAAGTGAAAACACGGGGGTCCATCTTATTGATTTTCCTTTCCTTTTTCTTTCTTTTCATTTTTTTTTTTTTTTTTTTTTTTTTTTTTTTACCAAAAAAAAAAAAAAATGAGAACATCAGCCATCTTGGAAGCCATGGACCGTGCTCACTTTTATTTGCCTTCACGCTGGTTGGACCATTAATTAAAGCAAACAATAAGTAGACAAAAACATATCCAACTAATCACCAAATGGTTTTCTTAAACAATGAAACAATTTCTACTGATGGACAATAACATTTCGGAGAAATCAGAGGATGAGGAATCTCCTAAATAAAATATTTGTTAGAAAAAATTTCCCATTTAAAATACAAAAGAGAAAAAATTACTAATTACAGTTTCCGACTACATCCCCTCCCCTCCATTTTTGGGGAATTTTCCACCCAATCAAATTTTTTATTTTAAAAATGTAAATTATAGAGAATAACCCAGACCTTGTTCATCTTTCAATTGTTGCAACTTATGAAGTTCACTTCTTTCAGATGTGTCAAGATGTCGAACCTATTAAGAGATTTAAACAATCAGACTTGGTACAAACATGAAAATGAGCTCTTAGTCATAGAGCAACTGAGGATACAATCCACAATGATCAAATACCTGATAGTGAAGGGTCAAGTGTTCCACAGGAGAACTTACAGCTTCTCTTGATTTTGCGCATAGTCTAACAACCTTGATTCAGAAAGCAGGGAGAAATTGTGAATGATATTTAATTTATATTGCAATAACCTCTAATAAACACAGCGCAGCCACGCTGAAAAGGTTGCACAAGACATACCAGATGATGAACTATTACAGTTGACAAACATAATAAGATATGTGAGGCCCAGTAGAAGGGAGGGAGTAAATGCTAGTTCATCATTACCTTCAACCCAGTTGCACTTATCTTCTCTGCCAGCTGGTCCACAGCCACATTACTGGGCGCACAGACCAGAACCTGCCCTTGGCCTTGTTTGGCCATATGATACACTATGGCAGCAGAAGTTACAGTTTTCCCAGTACCCGGAGGACCCTGAATCAAGCTTATTGGCTTCTGTAGAACACTTTTTACAGCAAAAACCTACCAATAAAGAAAATGTGGCCAGAGTTTTAACTTTAAAAAGAACCTAACTTAGTCACATCATTAACATGAATGGAAACCTATAATAAATCTCAACTCTCATAAATGGAAAAAAAAATGATAATTTCTCAAACTATTACAAAAAAGACAAATATGATCTTAAGAAAACATAGGCTCAATATAAATGGTTACTTCAACAAGAAAGCATGTTAAAAATTAACATTCAGTGCTCTTAGAAGTATGCAGATCTCAAATGGAAAAAAAGGACCCCAATGTTTAAGTATACAAAGCATTGGTTCATTTCTATAAACAAAGTAAGAACTAAATACCATCATAAAGAGAATATGAACACGTTGAGGAAGAGAACAAAAGACCAGCCCCTATTATGGATCATTCTATACCACAACAAGAACTCCCCAATTCGACGAAAATAAAACAAAAACAAAGATCTCCAAACTCCAATAGTATTAAACAAGAACCAGATTATTCTTCGATAAACGATACACCACTTTCACAACACAACATAGCATAGAAAATTAAAGTGAAACAAAATTGAGGTAGTTTATTTCTAGGAGCATACTTGGGATGCATTGAGCTCCGGGAGACCAGGAGCACCAAACCGACGAGGAAGTGTATTGCGAACCATCTGGACTTCCACTTCATGTCCTAATAAGTGATGGTAGATATAACTGCACATAAGACATCATAAAGTGCATTGTCATAGCTTGTTGAAATACACATATCAGTCACCATTGCTTTATATGAATATAACGTCCATAGTTCATTTACTAGTACTGAGGAAGAATTATTCAAGAATCATAAAGAGGCTAAGAGAACCTAATAGAAACAAAATCCTTTATCCCCAAACAGTAGACAGTTCTTACCCACTGACACTGGTCTCATCAACTGCAAATGTCTTCATAGCTCCCTGCATTCGGTCGAAGCTTGTACTCTTCCACACAAAATCAACACTAAAACCATGGACGATGTCAACTGGAACCCCCTATTATACCAATACATAACATAATCACTGACAAACAACTTAACCCAGCAAAAAATAAACACCAAAGTTGAGTGCTACCTGACTAGCACGAAGCTCAAGTGCAACCTCTTCCTGTGCAGTTAGCTTGATCTAACATAGGAAAACAAGGTTATGTCAATACAATACATTGCCGGTTCAAGAGACATTTCAGTTTTTTAATGTACAAGACAACTAAAATGTCTGACATGTCATGGAAACATAAGAAAAGAAGTCCGGTAGAAAGAACCAAAATAACTACAGCTGCAAATATATCAAGCACTTTAGCTGTGAATTTATCAGTAAATATACTATTGAAGCATTTTCTATTCCTGACTATTTTTCTTTCACAAAAAAACCACAAGGAACTTACTGTTACCTATTTTACGAAAAGAGAACTGTACATTAGAAAATCAATAAAATGTGGAGCAGTATTCGAGTAAGCAGCCTAAAGGATTTTAAACCCACAACTACTTGAATGAGGTTATTCAAACCTGAAGACTTAAAATCAAAAGGTGCATACCACATGTCCCACAGAATGCCAGGCTGGATGAGCTGCATCACCAGAATAACGTAACCTCAATTCATCTCCAGGTACAAGACGCAACTCATTATCCTCCTATACCAACAAATCGAGAAGCTTAGAAATCAAGAGAAAACAAGGAGATCAAAGCATCCATTTAACCATTTCACCATTTAACAAATAATAAACACCAAAAGTACCTTTGGAAAGACAAAATAGGCTACCCTCTTCTTGTTAAGGCCAATGTCCCAGCGTACGGTGACATTATCCTTGCTTTGAGATTCTTTCATCATCTAATACAAAAATGGAGCATCATATTATACAGATCTTTCAAAGGACAAGTTAATATTACATCCATTTAAATTTAAGGAAATAAAAATCAGGCAAGCTAAAAATTAAGGGATCATGAACTTAGAAACTGTTCTAGACCTACTAATTTTTTGTTTAAAATGGAAGATATAAGGAGTCCTGGTACAATACCTTATCATAGTCGGCTTCCAGCTTGATAAGAGGTGCAAATACATTTTGATACTATAACAGGAAAGACAAAATGTCACCTCGTCAATACTACAGGTATCAAAGAAAATGCAACTTCACCAAAATTACTGCAAACTGAATATAAACACAAACACCAAGCCAACAAGCACACCTGATATGCATCCTCATATTTCAATGCTACAGGCTGTGGTTCATCATCCACACCAGGTTTTTCAAGATCTTCAAGTGACGCATCTGGGTTCGTCTTCCAAAGCTCCTCAATCTTATTTATTTGTTGTGCACTAATTTGGCGTGCCCTCAACTGCTCTTGCTCAGAAGGAATCTACATAACAAAGAGGTTGTATGACAGTGACACAATACATCACATTACCACATATCAAAAAGATATAAATCCGGCAAGATACACAAACCTTAACTAGCCACTGCAAGAAGCACCTATCATCAATTAGAGGGCACCATTGACTCAAGTCCCAATTCATATCCTTCAGAGCATTTACACTTAAGCAAGGTTCCCTACAAAGTAGAACAACCACACTTTCTGTCTTTGCAGAGATAAATCCAAGGAGGAAAACATTTCGACATCCACAATTGTAACACTCAAGAATTGTTTCTCCCAGAGGACTGTCTTTATGAAGACAAACTTCCTTATGTTTAGCCCGGACCTAATATCATTGTGTCATTCAACAGAATAGCTAATGTGAGTTCTCTAATCATAATTTTTATGTAGGAAATACTTTTACTATGCGTGAAGTTACAGAAATTATAAATGAAAAGTTGATACACCATCAAAAGTAAAAAAAATGCTTTATTTTCTACGTACACAAAAACCAATTTTCCTACAAGGAACCAAGCTTTCATTAAGAAATATGGAAGCATAAAAAAACCCCATGCAAGAGGAGCTCACACCTACAGAAAGGCACTGGTAATTACAAAAGGCCCAAGGCCCATAAGGAGGTATTGAACCTAATATTTTCCCATAGAACATCACACGAGTACTCCACCCCTCAAAAAATGCTCAAGGTGCAAAAAGTACAAAAACCAGTTTCATCTTCCTTCCAATATATAACTACTACAGCTGCATAAGAATAAAGCTATATTTGATCTAATTTTAAAGTCCATTAAAACCTGAAAAACAAGAAAACTATTACTGACATTGAACAATGAAAAAGATATATAATCGACAAAAATACACCAAAGCATAAAAACGTAGACATGCAACATGGTGCAAGTAGCACTCCCCACTCGTGACACTGAAAAAAACAACCGACAAGCAAAGAAATACGGAGCGCCATTTCTCATATCAATTTCACCTAGGCAAACAGGATAGTACGCCCACAACTTCCATGTGAGGCGCGACAATTTCCACATGTTCTTCGAACATTCACCAGGCAATTGATCATCGTCGAATTTCCGCCAAACGAAAGAAAAATAAATCCGCANAAAAAAAAAAAAAAAAAAAAAAAAAAAAAAAAAAAAAAAAAAAAAAAAAAAAATTGAAATTTTCTATAAACGGAGAAACCACGGGGCGGGCACAAACTAAAACAAATAACAACATCATAGTGGTGAACTCCCAAACAACATACCAGATGATTCACGATATGCGACCCAGACGTGTTCCCTCGCGAATTACAGAACCATTTACGGCACGACGGTACGTTACACCTCACAACGCAAGCCGGGTTCGAAACCCCACAATACCTACAAGCATGCTCCGTGAAATTCCCCTTCCCAAACTCATAATTATCATCATCCCCAGCATCCTCAAACGTCAACCCACTCATCCCGGCCGTCAATGCGTCAACCATTTGATTATTACCACCACTATTCCCCAAATCACCTCCAGTCCGGCCTTTCGTAGCACTTCCCGGCGCAGCCGAAACCGGAGACGCATCAGACTGGTGGTCCGACCCCCCACCGCGGTCCGTATGATCGGCTAACGAATCGGAAGGAGTCGGCCACGCTACAGGGGACCTAATTGGGTCACGAAATTCTGGATAATCGAAGTCTTCCCCCTGTGTATTGAACTCAAGAAATGTGTAAGCGTCATTTCCCGTGTCAGGTTGAGATGCCGTTTCAAACAAATTGTTCTGCTGCGAATCCATGGCAATTGAAGACCAATAACAACAATATCAATCCCAAGTCAAAATAGAAGACGAAGAATCAAGATTTAGGGGGTTGGAGTTCGAGGTTTGGAAGAATTGGGATTAAAATTAGGGTTAGGGTTTGGCGTGGCATTCCGAAAGAGAGAAGGAATGAAACTTGACAGAGGAAGCGGAGAAAGTAAAAAAAAATATATATTTTCTTTAAAAATATAAAAAATATATATATATATAATTACATTTTTCTGAGAGAAAATTGGGGGTGTTTAGCTTCACCGGCCGAACTGATTGGATAAAGTTATATGGTCCCACCGTGACGTGTCAAGCTAACACCGTTAGCTGTTAAAATGCACGTGTGGCGCGTGGAACTCGTGTTTGGCTACGGAGATAAACGTATTTTATCTCTGAATAAGAATCTATTTTTACTCTGAATAAGAATCTATTTTTACTCGTACACAATCTCACGATATATATATACACAAATAAAATTTTATTTACAAATTTACAGATCAAATAAATAGATGTGATAATTGACCAACGCAAATACGGTTATTATTTTTTAACCGTTCAAATTTACCTGTAATTTAATCTATAATTTCAATGAAAATAGTTTATGCATTGGCAAAGTAGTATTAGATGATATGTATATTGGAATATTTAAGTATTTTAGTAATATGATTATACGAATAATATTAAATTAATATGACTCAACATGTATATTACATTTATATATATATATATATATATATTATTTCATCTTTTATTTTAACGTTCATATATATAACGTATATAGTTTCTTTGGTATTAGAGCCATAATATGTTCATATGTAACTCAGCAAAGCCTAAATATGCTCAAAGTAGACAATATTATATCATTGTGGAGAGTCGTGTTCATCGAACATGATATCAGAGTCATGTCAATAGAATCCTCAAATGTCGAACAAAGGACTCTAAAAGAAAAGGAGTCAAGGCTCCTCGAAGGCATAGTCAAAAAATGACTAAGACTCCAAAAGAAAAGGAGTCGAGCCTCGATTAAGGGGAGGCGTACTTTGTTCGAGGGGAGGTGTTGGATGAAAGTCCCACATCGGCTGATTTAGGGAATGATCATGGGTTTATAATCAAATAATACTATCTTCAATGATATGAGGCCTTTTGAGGAAGCCTAAAGTAAGGCCACGAGAGCTTATGCTCAAAGTAGACAATATCATACTATTGTGGAGAGTTTGAATATATTTCCTCCACTGCGACGCTGTCGTTCGTACAAAGAGGACAAAAATTGGATGTGTAGTTACGAGAGAGGGAAAAGGAATACAATAAAAAACAATAAAAAAAATGGACTTACACTCCAGAACGACCCCTGACCACACATCTCTCGAATGCTCTTCTAATTCGACCGACAACTTGCATCTAGGGTGCCTCGAAGTTCCAAGCAACACTTTAACTGTTCATAGACACACCTTGGGTTCGAAGAAGGTGGTTTACCCTTTCTAGCATCGCGGTTTGCCAAGCAACTAGTCCGTTCTCTGGGTGAACTACTCTTCTGTTTGACTTAGGGTAGTTTACCTTACCTAGGTCGAGGTGTTACCTCGTAAAACTCTCTCTGATGGGGATAATATGATGTGTGCTAGCCTGCTCGTCATCCATGAGAGGTTAGTTGGTGAACTCATTTTCACAAGAGCATATAGTCACCCAAAGTCGGAGGAGCGACCCTCTGTGCGTGCAAGCTCTAAGGACTACCTGCGTGATCTACGTCCCCCCATAGGATGGATTTATAATGCAATGTAATCCACCTAAACTGTCATATCACACAACCCTAACGCCTGACTCGATGATACAGGTTCTAGAGTTTAACTTGATGTGGTATGGGTATCAGAGTGAAAAGGGCATTTTGGTAATTTATTACATATTACATAGCATACTCGTCCATATTGTTGGACTCATTATCTAGTCATGCATTTTTTTTCCTAACTCTTTTGAGGAAAATATAAAATCAGCATGCATCTTGTAATCTCATTCAAGGGGTATAACGATAATTTTCATGACATATAGATAATACATTCTCATCCAAAAATGCATTTTGAAGTCCTAAACATGCATACTTCCACTTAAGGTAAGAAATGCTCGCATGCTAGCCTGTCCTTGCAATACCTATAAGTATTACTTATTTAAAGTTCGTGTGGCTACTTACTTGGATGATGTGTCTCTTCTCGAGCTAGCTTTTCTATGTGTTAAGAGTTGCAATACCTAAGGTATGCTAGCTTTTCTATGTGCTAGCTTTTCTGAAAATTCAAGTAAAATTAGGGTTAGTATCATTGAAGCGAAAAACAGTCAATCGGAGGTCGAACAGGGTAAGACTCACACTGCTGTACACGCGCCCAGATAGCCTCCACACATGCAGCCCACACGAGTACACGCGCCCGAAGGGAGATGCGCTTTCTAGACTTGACACGTGGCAGCCTCTAATTTGGGCATTCAACTCTCATAGCGTACGTTTGAATCTTGAAGCAGGCAGTTTCTCTTTAAATTTTGTTGTCACGAAATGTGGCACAATCAAACGGGGCCAGTTCATGGATCGAACTTGTGGATGCACCGCGGCCAGGCATGTTCACCACCCCTTTGCCTGCCACGTGTCCTCCCTTCATCCGCTTGTGCAATCAATTTTACCGAATGGATCAGTTTTGCGATTTCTTCCTATATTTTTTCAATTTTCATAGTTTCTCATTCGAAATTCGAATCAACTTGGTTCCTTCACCAAAGTTATAGAGTTTTAATCCATTTTTACAAATGTATTTTTCTTGTATTATAATCAACTACATGAGAAAATAAATGCGTCCAAAGATGGTCAAGAAAAAATCGGGTACTTAATTTCTCAACGGTGCTCGAATGTTACAAATTCTCCACTACTTCAAAAATTTTGTCCCCAAAAGTTGCTTACGCTCAATTTCTGCAGTAGGACATCCTCTTGTTTATTTTCTTGCTTGAGTTGTTACGTTGTCTTGACGGTAATTCTACCGAATTGTGACTACAAACATCCGTCCACTAACTTCTTTTTGTGAATGTTGAAGTTGTGCCAAAACTTATAGTCCTCTAGGGAAACTGATATGAACCAAGACATCAATTGTATAATATAAACTTTCAAGGAAGATTTTAAGAAAATGTTCAAATTATCACACGATGCCACATTAAATAAGAATCAGATAATTTAGAGATGATATTTTAATGTATTATAAGCTTTATTTACATAATGGCTAATTATGACCATAAAATATACATAGCTGCTAATTATGATCATAAAAAATTAAACTTACAATCTTTTGGGACTATATAAAGTCATTATTATTATTATTATTATTATTTTATTTTTTTTGAAAGAATACTTGAAAAAGATAGTAAAAATAGCATTTTTAATTTCGTTTGGCTAAATTTCTTTAGAATCTCATACAGTTTAAGTTGCATGTTTAGAATCATTCATATTTGATAGGATCAATTTTGATTGTGGAGGGATTCAAATTTCAAATGAATATTCTCGAAATATTCTATCAACATAAAACCAAACTGATATGAACATCAATCGTTATAAATCTTGGGTGGGTTACAATTTAGAGTTATTGTATTGTATTTTAAAACTTTTAATTTATTTAGGTTGTCATTAAGTATGAATGTTAACTTATGAATGTTAACTTGCAATGTCTTTAGTAGTTTCATTTTGAGGCTATATAAAGCCATGAATGTCGTATTTGTAAGAGACTTGGAAAATATAGAAAGAAACATTTGTGCTTCTGTTTAGCCAATGACTAAGTTTTCTTTAACCAATGACTAAGTTTCTTTGCAATTCTATGCATGTAGAATCATTCAAGCTCGACATGATCAAGGGGAAGTGATTCGAATCTCAAACAAGTGTTCTTGCGTTGAGATATTTGATCAACAAGAATCATTTCAAGCTAGACATGATCGATCTTGCTTGGGAGTGATTCGAATCTCAAACAATGTTCTTGCCTTGAGATATTCGATCAACAAGGTAATCCGAATCTTACCCCTTGTAGTTGATTCCTTATCTTATCACAAACATTAGAATAACTAAATAAAAATTAATTTGAATAGATCACTTATAAACAAATAATTTTCACTTTAAGCCACAATTGATACGATGACTTCCAAACATACCTAAAGTCAGATAGATATAAGATAAATTGATACAACTATTAGTTTGAGTTTCACTGCTACGAAGCAGATGCAATTATACAATGAACCCAGTCAAGAAAAACTCAAAATTACGAGGGCTCGAGCCCATTCGTCATAAAGTCTTTCAAATAACGTCACATCGTCTTACGAGAAGGAAAACGTGTAATATTATTTCAAGAAAATAAAATTTTGCCTGGTAACTTCAAACGACCATTATTAGATTAACAATGGTGGCTAATCTATTAACCATCCTATCTTGATTGTATTATGATGGGTATCAATAGCCAAAGCTGAAGAACAACAAAGTCATTTCTACAGCTAAGTTATTCGAGTGCTAAAGAGAATACCTATGAATTACTACACCATTTCATCACGATACATGGATCATGCCTTGTTAATGGTACCTCCTCTCTTATCGAGTTCATCCAACGCTGCCCACAATTTCAGGTCGTCGTAGTCCTTTACGAGGAGGGCAGGCTTTGCTTGCATCAACAAGTGCTCGGGATTTCTTGTCGCTATACCGACGACAGGCATCTCGGCTGCCACTCCAGCTTTGATCCCTGATACAGAATCCTAGCAATGCAAAGCAGTCTAGAGGTTAAATTCAGAACACGCTCCTGAAAAGAAAGTGGTAGTTCATAAGAAGGCAGACCTCAAAAATGAAAGTGTGATCCTTTGACACTTTGAGTACTTCAAGAGCCTTCAAATACGGTTCTGGATGTGGCTTGGCATGCTCACATTCACCACCTATGATAACAGCCTCGAAGAAATCCGTAAGACCAAGCATGGAGATCATGAGCTCGGCATTCGGCCGAGGGGCGTTTGTAACTGCAGCACGTTTTAAACCACGGTCTTCTATCCATTTCTTCACTTTGTACAAGCCATTCACAGGCTTTAATTGTTCGGTAACCAATCTGTTGCGTTAAGTTCTTCGGTTATATTGTCTGATGAGACCTATAAATGTAATCTATGATGTGAAGAGAGAGGTTTACCTCCTAAACATAGCCTCCTTGTCGTCGCAAAATTTCAAACCTCGCTCGTAATCATCAGGGAAAAGTGCTTGGGCAATATCATCGTTATGCTTGCCAGCAACATTTTTAATGAAAAACTCCTCATCTATTGGAACCCCACCATTGAAACCAATCTACAAATCATATCAACATCTGTTACTGTGAGATCCCATATTGGTTGGGGAGGAGAACGAAAGATTCTTTATAACGACATGGAAACCTCTCCCTAGCAAGCGCATTTTAAAAACCTTGAGGGGAAGTCCGAAAGGGAAACCCCAAGAGAACAGTATCTGCTAGCGGTGTACGTACTGAAGTTTGGGTACCAAACAGTTGGAGCCCTTTGTTGTAATCTGTGGCTACTTTTCTGGTGGCCATTTGTTTTTTGTACTATCAGTATGTATTCTTTCAGTTGCTCAATAAATGTTTGGCTTCTCATTTGTGGCTCATAGCATGATTAAAATAGAACTAACCTCTTGAAGCATTTCACGGAAGGCATAGTAATGGAGCGGATCCGAATCACACAATGTTCCATCGACATCAAATAGAACTGCTTGCACGGGAGCGAGCTCGGCGAGAGGGCATTTCCTGGCTCCACACAATGCAAGCAATAAGAAAAACAGAACAGCCCAGACAACAAACCAAATCATTATCCATTAAAGCAGTGGAAAACTAGAAAGGAGCCTGGTTAACTTTGGTAGTCTTGTGTTTGACTGGAGACTTGGGATGAACAACACTTTGATCTCGAGCTCGAGTTTCTTTTAACACAAACTGTTTTAGCTTAAATTATCATTTCAGTCCCCGAGATTCGTGTTTCGTTTTAGTTTGGTTCCTATGGTTCTAAATGTTTCCATTTAACACACATGTTTGGTTAAATCTTCGAAACATCATTGCATTCCCAAGTTCTTAACATATTTTTTTTACCAGGTACCTTCAGGCCAAGGATGTAACAGCCCAAGCCTACCGCTACTAGACATTGTCCTCTTTGGGAGCCCTTTCGGGCTTCTCCTTAAAGTTTTTAAAACACGTTTGCTAGGGAGAGGTGTTCACACCCTTATAAAGAATGCTTTGTTCTCCTCCCAACCAATGTGAGATCTCACAATCCACCCCCTTCAGGGCCCAACGTCCTTGCTAGCATTCGTTCCTTTCTCCAATCGATGTGGGACCCCCAAATCCACACCTCTTCGGGACCCTGCATCCTTGCTGGCACACCGTCTCGTGTCTGGTTTTGATACTATTTGTAGTAGCATAACCCCATCGCTAGTAGATGTTGTCCTCTTTGGGCTTTCCATTTCGAGCTTCCCCTAAGGTTTTTAAAACTCGTCTCCGAAGAAGGAGAGGTTTTCCCACCCTTATCAATAATGCTTCATTCTCCTCCCTAACCGAGGTGGGATCTCACAAACGAAGAAACGGAGGATCATAATAGGATGTGCTCCATGAAACTTCGGTAGAATACCAGAAATTTATAGCCCCACAGTGATCTAAAATAAAATACCAAATTCATTTTCACCAATTCCAAAAGAAGAATCGCAAGAATGCAGAGACACTTCATTGAAAATCAGATCAACTCCCATAAGAAAAACAGATCTAAACGCAGGAATGAATAAAAGAAAAAAAGCCCAAATCGCAACAACCACCACCATCACAATGCATCAGAAAATTGCACAAGGTTCAGATTGACAACCACCGAAGAAATCAAAAGAAAAACGAAATGAGAAAACAAAAAAAAGCATTGAATCAACAAAGAAGTTGGCTGCAAATTTACCTGTGGACAGAATTTTCGTCTTGTGGAGCCGTCATGATCGGCAGAGATGGATGAAGAGATACAAAAAGGTTGGTCGGATTAGGGAAATTCGCGTGTGCTTGGAAATGGGTATTGAGAACCGGCGAAAATGGAAGTGGAGATTTATAAAGGCGGGGGAGGAGGTTGAGGCCGAGATTCCACGAGGGGGAAAAAAAAGGAGCATAATAAATGTATTATATATTTTTGCAGATTGAATCTAGTTATTATTATTTGTAGTAAATGAATATAATTTCCAGGAAAATGGTAAGGTTGGTGAGCTTTTGGTCCTTTTGGAGAAAAAAGTAAAGGTTTAATGACATGAGCCAAGTCGAGCAGCAGCCTTCACGCTCAACCACGTACTTTTCACCTACCTTCCCCTCCCCACACGTCTCTCTCCCCCATTATAATATACACGTGTAATAATACCCCAACTTAATAAATAAATAAATATAATTAAAACATTAGAGGACGGTAAAGTGCACATATTGCATATGATTGCATTTTCCGACTCCAACAATGAACTTACTTACTAAAAACTTTAATTATTGAACTCACGTGCTACTTCTTTTTCAGGTAAAGATAAACAATGTCTGGATAGTCTCATTTGCATTTAATGTTGTAGCCCTTCCGCTAGATCAACATTTCCATTATATTCTTTTCATTGTTCGTAGATATCATTGTTGATTTAACCAATTTTATGAACGTTTAAGTTCATGACAACATTTTAGTAAATCATTTTTTAAGGATTTCTATTTTTAGTAGCTAGGTCATGCATGTGCTAGCAATCTTATTTTGAATGATATGTTATTTCATGTTCTAGTTTTTTCCATTGGTTGTACTTGCAAGAATATGTGCAAGCCTAGAGTTTCAAAGAACGGTATTCACCTAATAAACCCACGTGCATGTGCGTTATTGTATGTAGAAAAGTACTATGTGTCCAAACTCACCTGAAAATGAAATTAAAGCTCAAATGCCAAGATATGGTTTTATGCATGCATGTGTATTTACCGATCACAATACTAAGGTCACTTAATGATTATTTTTTAAATAATCCTTCTATCATCAATAACTTTTCAAATAAAGCTACGAGACATATAGACGGTTGATGGATTCTACGGGCTATAGAATGAAGCTCTTTAAGATAGTTTCTACATTGACCATGTTTTTTTATTGCTACGAGAAGTGTCCTTAGTACTTCATTCAAAACTTTATCATAAAAACATAACCTTGGTCTTTAAATAAAATAATAAAGATGAAAAATAACATAAAGTATATCACATCCTATACTAACCCATATGCTACTAAATGTAAATGCAAACTAACGTATACTAATCTATACTAACCTATAGTCTATTAAATTCAAATTTGCAAACTACCCTAAGCATTTGTCACTGTCTCTTAGGTTAAGATGACGTCATTAACCGTACATGGGAGTCTTGCATTTACTTGAAAAATAATAGCTATGTTGAAAAATAATTAGTAAGTGACTCCACTATTGAGGTTAGATGCAAGCACATACAATCATGAGTGAGCTATCATATCCGTCTATATTCCTAAACTAGTTATCCTAGGTCGGTAATTGGTGTCATATCTGATAGAAAAATGACATTGGAACGACGTCGGAAGGAGAGAGAGAAAAGGAGTCGGAAAATTGAGGGAAACAGGTGAAGAAGAAAGGATTCGTCGGATCCGGATCTGAACCGCACGACCCAAATCACATCTACCAAACCTGCAACCCGAGTCATTCTAACCCAGACGACTCGGCCCCGTATACTGCAGCAGCCTAACGTGCGCTTTGGCCTAGACCGATAGTCAGCCCAATATCAACCGCAACACGTCGTGCCTGCAGCGATCCAATAACCACATCGGCCCATTCTACCTACAGCCTACAACGCCTGCAACCCGCACGTCCGCGTTAGCTAACCTGAACTCGTGCTTCGACTCAAGAAGGGATTGTGACGTGTCCCTCTCCCTTGGTGTCACGTGTCACATCTACAGGTAGACACTCCCTCGACTCCATCAACTTAAACGACTCAACTCGGCTCGGCACACTCAGCTCTGCAGCTCGAAAAGTGGCTCCTCGGCTCGGTAAAGGACACAAAATTACATTTTTCCACCGTTCCAACCCTCTTGAAGCCGATTTTGACCCTAACTAAGCAATTAAGGCCAGCACGATACTCTATTTCACAATTTCTAGTTGAAATGAAATTAGAATGGTGAAATACTAATGAAAGGCAATGAACAACCAATTAAGAAACAATACCCGATGACATTGTGAGCAACTTCAAGGAACGAAAGCTTAGCAAAAATGAAATTAGGGAAACACCAACTAGGTCAAAACAAATAAGTGGCCTAACTATAGGATAGGATATATGACGACACGTGCCTTGTGGCTCCCACGTGTTTCTTTTATGTTTTATGTTTATGATGCCTTAATGATGATTTATGATGTATGACGTATGATGCATGATATATGATGACATGTATGAATTATATGATGACGTCTTATGATGTTTACGATGATTATGATATGTTTATGATGATGTTGACTGATGATGATAAAGCATGCTAATATGATGATGTAGGATGATGTTATTTCCTTAATGTGACATTATTTTTCGTATTAAGTTGGGAAGCATGTTAGTGAACGTCATACTGCATTATGACGATAATTTTGCCTTGGATACGACCCTAGATAATGTTAATAATGATGATGATGATAAGATGAAAGTTTGTATTACTGATAGTAATATAAAGATGGAACTAGGGTTCTCTCATAAATATGTTTTAAAAACGAGAAACCATACGAATTTCATGCATTTTTATGCATACATAAACATCGGGATACTTCTCCTTTTACGATGATGATAATGATCATGTCGCGCATGACACTCAGGGGTCTTCTGACCTCCAAACGTAGCTATGGACAGTTAGCTCGACTATGATGAGTCTAGGGGAGGTGCAAATCGCCTAGGGAATCATGTTCGCACGTGTGTAGGGAGGTACTGCACATCCAATTTAGTCCAAACTAGAGGCCACCCCTAGGATGTTTTAACGATAGGTCCGTAGAGCATAATTTGCATGTGTTTGCACTTTCACAGCCCCTATAGTAGAGTTACTAACCGAGTATTCTTCGAAATACTCAGACCGTGTAATACATCATTTTTCAGGTAAAGACAAGGCGTCCTTGTACGACTGGCGACGACATCGCAATCAGAGACCATGACACGTTTATAGGCTAGTAAAATATTTAAATTTCTAGACTTATCATGTTTTGAATTATATATTATTATCGTTTTTAATTTTGTTTCTAAATTATGTTTTCTAACACGTAAGACCATGAAAGTATTTGCAATGACGATGTTATGTTTATGTTGAAATTATGATTTAAAGATGATGGTTTAAAAGTTAAATTTCGCATACGAGCTTAGGTTAAGATGACGGTAACGACTTTAGGTAGCAAAAATCTACGGTAGTTACAATATGCATCGGGAAGGGCGTGACCGAGATGGGAACGATAATTTCGGCACCGCGCTTCTTTCGGGGACCAAGAATTTTTTTTTTATTTTTATAGTCCGTTACATTTTACAAGTATTTTCGCTTGAATCAAATGGGGACAAGAATTCCGACGTCGCACTATTTCCAGCGACTAAGCAAACTTTTTTTTTTTAATATGTAACAAATTATATCTAGAAATAATATTCCCAATAATCCATTATCTTAACGAAAATAAATTTAAATTTGAAAGAAATTACATATACCAGTAGATGAATTTAAATTTGAAAATTTCAATGAATAAATTGAGGCTAAATGCAGAAGGATGGCCCGGGTTTCACGACTATTTGTATATTTATTTTTAATTAACCCTACAAATATTACTTGCATGTTTCTATCCTTGTCATCCGATTTTATTTTTTAAATTTCACTAACTCTCTTTTCTGGTCGAGCGTCTAAGACCCTTTTCCTTTACCTCTATAACCTAACTTGATTAAACGGGGTAAATAGGTGGTTCAGTAGCTAATTCATTTACTCTTGTCAAAGAAGAAGAGAAAGATTAACGATACTTCTGTCCTCGCCCTAAACAGTAAAAGAGAAATACTCCTATCTATCTCTAGAACCTTCTTTCACTTCTCTTCTTGATCCTGAACCTCGTTCGGCCGGCTGGCTTCTTGATATGATCCTTTCGAACACTCTCGACTTAAGGAAGGAAAGATGAAAAGGTCAAATATTTTCTTAATAAACATGAAATTCATTAAAAAAAAATGATAAATAAACAAATATAATTTTTGAAAACCAAATTGTTATTCAACAACATCTTAATTTTTAGCACTCCCACCTTGTTTTGTTATCTAATTTTTAAATATGTTTATTTTAAAAGCAAACAAGATTTTGAAAACTAAAATATATATATATATATATATATATATATATATATATATATATTTAGAAATTAGCGGAAAATTTAAATTTCTTTTTTAAAAAAATGAAATTCATTGAAAATAAATGACAAGAAAACAAGCAAGATTCATTTAAAAAAAAATGGAAATTGAGTATTAAATTAATATAATTTTCTAGTGAGCAAAATACAATCCAATCAATCTTATTATATCTTTAGATCTAAATATGAATCACTCAAAAAAAAAAAAAAAAATTAGGATTCAAATTATTTTGTTGATCGAATATCTTAAGTCAAGAATACTTGATTGAGATCCAAGTCACTCTACAGACAAAATTAATCATGTCAAATTCGAATGATTTTAAACATGCAATCTAAACTATATAGAATTGCAAAGAAACCTTGCTCTTAGCTATAAAAGAAGCACAAATATTTTTTTTACGTCTACTTTACAAAGATAATATACCTGACTTTGTATAGTCTCAAAATGAAAACTCTTCCCCAAGACATTTCAAGAATTATAATTTTCACACTTTATGAATTATAATTTTCACACTTTATGACAATAATTAACCACAGTGTAAATGTAACTATATAAAAAATCTTAAAATACATTTGTATCATTTAAGAATAAACAAACAATCCAACATTAGTGAATATATTAATCAATTATCACATAAAATAACATATATATTAATTACCATTTTAGAAATCAACCAACCAATCATACGGTTTAAAAATTAAGACAATTATAAACGTCGCATTTTTAAGAAAATAATTGTAAATGCAACATTTATAGACACTTCAGAAAACCAATAATCAAAACTCACTCCTCACTTTTGTATCAATCACATAAATTCATCAGAAAAACGCTAATGCCATATACATTCAACCATAGCCACAGCCACTACCACTACCACTGATTCCATTCTCAAATCCATATGAACAAGACTTCTTCCTTTCAGAATATTCTCACTTTTAACAACTATTGATGTTCCATTTATAAACTCTCCCTCTAAGAAGAAAAGATATAGTTAAAATCACCTACATATAACTATGCACCTTGTTGAACTGTCAAGTAAATCAACCGATTTAACCTTCATACATACCTTATATTTCGGTCAGGTCATCGCTTCTGTCCTTTGTCCAACGAAGACGTGTCATGTAAGAAAAATATTAGCATCATCTGGCAGTGACACATACAGTCTGGGAAACTTAATCAAACCATAGAAATTAAGATTCGAAACTTTAAGACTAAGGATAATATTATGGGTTAAATTAACCCATAATTTATGTAGTAAGAAAGACAACTTAATGTAATGATGTTTATGAAAAAAACGACAGCTCCTTTCACACTACCCTCGGAATCTCGATGAGAATTACCACATAAAATGTAGTATTGGAAAGAGATAAAAAAAAACCCTCAATAGCTATTAAGGATGAACATACAATTATAAGAGAACATGACCTTGAACAGATGTGTGATATATTGCTGCAGGAAATATCCATCCTTTCATGTTACATATCAGACACAGACCAAAGATATGCTTCCCTTTCCGTAGCTCGTTTCTCATTCATCTTTTTGAACATTTGCTTCTCGAATCCTAGAAGGAAGAGCAATTAAACAACATAAGAACATTGCTGCAAGATCAGAACACAGACTCAACAATTGTATTTGTTGTTTTTCAAGCACATTTAACAACAAATGAAGGACCAAACTGAAACAAAACATACATGCAATGGCACTTCACGTTGCAGTCAAATTTCTTAAAGATGTTGATTCAGTGAGTGATTTTGAAACAATAAAAAAGTAGAGTAAAATTTGAAACTTTCAGAAGTCTAAGAACAAGAATTATAATTTAACCATTCTATTCTTTCAGATACTAAGCAAGAGTAATGAACTTACCGTTGCTACGATCGACTCCATCCCAATGCCTTCCTGGTCTTATACCATATCGATTAGGTGCTGCATCCAATCCTCTTTTTAGCCAGCTGTGCGGTGGAATGTCCTGAGGAATAATGAACCCTGATTCCTTCATCTTCTCGCTGTCTCCTAGATCAGGAAGAGCCATTTCGGATTGCTTTTTCTGCAAGATGTGCAATGCAAAAGGTCAAACCAAATATCAATTCTTAAACTTCAACTCATTTTAGGATTTCAATTAATTACCTTCACCAAATGTGCCATAGGATCACCCCATCTCAGTCTCTCTCTCAACATTGAGTCGAGCTCTGCATCATTCCTGAAAATAATTTGGCAGTCATTAAAGGGCCTTCTAGTCTTCGTAAAAGTACAACAAAATTTAAACTTCGATTCAACTTTCAATAATGCCCAGACATTAGGACATCTCTGACAATAATGGATCTTAAAAAAAAGGGAATAGAAGGTAAGACAATAAAGATTCTAAAATTGGAGAGTAGCCAATCATAACCCATTCAGCTTGTAGCTAATAGAAGCATAGGGATAATACCTAAATCTTGCATTGTTCCAATTTTATCATATGTACTCAAAGGAGCACGGATAAAAATAAATTCGAGAGTACTCAGCTTACCTTGACCGTGCAAACGGTCTATCCTTCTCAAGTTCTAATTCCATTTGTTCAGCTTCTGCTTCTCGTTTTTGAGCCAAGCCCTTGCCCCATTCCAATTTTATCTCCTGAGAAGGAAGAACATCATCACAAGCAGCGACAATGAGATTTGATAAAAGCATAGGTTCGGATAAGAACTTTATCCTTAGAAGGATGAAGCTAAAATGAAATTTGACCAAACAACAATGTATTATAATAACTATTCAAATTACCTTTGGCTTTTCTTCTATTTTCCCTCGCGATTTTAAGAATTCCTCTTTTGAAATGCGATCCCCTGTAATTTTTTAAGCGTGAGGTAGATCATATCACATAATGCAAAATTTTCTACATGATACAGAAAGGTGAGATTTCAATTGCCCAACCTTTAATCTTGTCACGATAGATTGGCTCCGCATTACTACTTGCTGAAGGATTCATCTCCTTAAACCTAGAAGAACAAAAATGGTTATTTCACAATTCGTAAATCCATATACCCACACAACACATAAGGACGTATCACCATACTTCTCTAAGAAAAATGAAATAGTCTAAATTTAAATACAAAAAAATAAAAATCATAGATCTCATGAAAACCAATATCATTGAAACAGAACACAATGCAGCTGTGTTGTATTCAACCAACAGGCTTGATTAAATTCCTTGAACTTAGCCAAAAGTCATGCTTCTGGTGTGCTTCATCAAATTCTTCTATGCAATCACTATAGTAATGTAATTAATTTTAGTTAAAAGGCACCTTTCTGGGAATGTTTTAGAGTCTTCACACTTCACCTAAGTTGTATTTGTAAGTTCTCATAATTGGAAAATGATGTTTTTGATGACTACCCTACTAAATAACAGCAGTAGTTTTCAGTGTTGTACCTCGCAAACATAGAAGGGTTTGTTGATCCTAAATTTCACAAAGTGAACAATAAAATAAATACTGAGAGGTCACTAGGCTGAATGGCTTTAAAGAACAAGTTTCTCTGATCATTGCAACAGGCACTTAATAAGAGTTTGAAGCCAGGGTCAACAGCAAACCATAGTCTCTCCATCATGAAACATAAATAGACATGGGACCGACTTATAGGACTTCATAGAGGGAATGGACAAGCACCACAAAAAAGTGATCCAAATTCCAAAACATGTTCATCCTTTAAAAATTTTAACTTTTGGGCATTTGTATGTTGTGGTCATAGGCGTCCTATATCATTCACAACTAACCATCCAGTTTTCTTATCAAAATTGCAGAGTAATTAGGATGGATGAATATTTCATAGTCAGAACTCAGAGGTGACTATTTAAACCAGAATATTTTAAGAGAAAATGATGTATAATTCCTGCCATTGTTACCTCGTCCAATCCTCTTTATTAGTTTTAGACATTTCTTCCCCAAACTCTTGCTGAGTAAGCAAACCAGTCTTGCGCGGCTGTTTAAAGGAGACTGAAACAGGCGGCACTTTATGCTTTTTCCGTTGTGGAGAAAGATCTGGTTGTAATTCTTGTGACGCATCAGTAACAACATGTTGTGAATTATTCTCTGTCAGTAATCGATCCCCCCTCACATCTATCCTTTGTTTCCTTGGAGGTGAAAGATCCGATCCACGTGATACATAAGCATCCTCGGCATAGTTTGAAGTTCTGCGTCGAGGAGGAGATAGGTCAGATAACCCTGCAGCCTTGTGGTTGACCCCTAAACTTGATTTAGATGCCTGCCTATCAACTCTACGAGGGGGTGACATATCAGATTGTGGAGAAAATGGTTGTGTAGGTTTTCCATCAGGTTCAGGTGATGGAGTATGGTACCGCTTCCTTCGCTGTCGTGGAGGTGATAGATCAATATCTTCTTGTGCACGATCCAAATGTCCTGAGTTAGCTCCTTGTAACTGTGTGCCTCTATAAACATTCTGCTTACGTGGTGGAGATGAGTCAGAACTTGGATAAGTAGAGCTTGTGGGCTTTTCATCATGTTCAAGTGAGATAGGATGTTTCCTCTGCCTCCTCCGTGGAGGTGAAATATCTTCAGCTTCTTCACCAGGAGGCTTCAACTCATGGGATGGAGAAGGTGTATCATTTCGAGCTCTTGTTCTACGTGGTGGAGATATATCAGAGCTCACAACGTTAGAATTTTCAGGGTTTGGAGGGAGTGAAACCCAACCACTTCCATCTTCACTTATGGAATTATATGGGCGCTTGGCTTTTACCTCTTCAAGTCTCCTCATTCGCTTAACCTCAATATCTTCATCAACTTGGGGTTCCTCATCTGCATTACAGGTGAACAAGGATGTAAAAATGACAGCCAAGATTTCCCTAGAATAAAATATACAGATTCATAAATCACACTAATACTTCACCAGTCGAATTATGAGCACTATCCTCTTCAATAACTATTTGTTTCTGCCAGACAGGATCTTCATCCACGACTAGAACACCTAAAGCATTTGGTTTGGTTGCTGTTGCTGCCCTCTTTTTTTTCTTCTTCTTTTTCTTGTCCTCATCAGTGTTAGTTTCGTAGCGCTTAAGATATTCCTTGAGAGACTTCAATTTTTCAGACATCGTTCAATCTATACAACATTGCACATGATAATCAATCAAGTCCAAGTATATGATACCAAAATAAATAAAGCATTTTTCTTCTTCTTTTTCTTGTCCTCATCAGTGTTAGTTTCGTAGCGCTTAAGATATTCCTTGAGAGACTTCAATTTTTCAGACATCGTTCAATCTATACAACATTGCACATGATAATCAATCAAGTCCAAGTATATGATACCAAAATAAATAAAGCACTTAAGAGTCCATATGCTTCAAAAAGAATATATTTATACAAAAAGATATCACAGGGACGATATGTCAAAGTAGTATAAAATTATATTTTGTGAATGACTGAGCTTCCATTGATTTAAAAGTTTTTTTTTTTTTTTTTTTTTTTTTTTTTTTAAAAAAAAAAAAAAAAAAAAAAAAAAAAAAAAAAAAAAAAAAAGCCCACAAAAGATGGAGACAACTTAAAGGAAGGACCTCCAATTCAACCAAAGAAGACTCAACAGATAGTTACAAAACAGCTTAACCACTTAAGCCGACAAAGAAAGACACACTAAATCTAACAAGAGCTCAAACATCACTTGAAGACCCCTCAAGCCCTCTAAAGACTTTGGTATTCCTCTCCCTCCAGAAACAAAATAGAGCACACCCGTACCTGCTAAAACAAACCATACTTCTCATGAAAATGAGGATGTAGAAGGAAGTCCTCGATCTTCTCTCTACAACTCCTATATCTAGCAATGGTGAAGCTAAACTCCTCAAAAAAAATAACTCCAAACACTATGGGCAAGATCACAGCTTAGAGGATATCATCAAGATCCCAACTTCCCGCCTACAAAATATGCAACAAGGTCCGCAAATTAGGTCACTTCCTTGAAACCCAGCCAAGATGTTAACCCCTTCTGTGGAAAACCTGACACACAAAACACTTAATCTTGTTTGAAATTTTCACCTTCCAGAACGAGACAAAGACGCCACTTGAGGGAGAGGGATTGACCAAGTAAAGAAAGAAAGATTTACGAAGGATGCCTTCCAATGAACAAGGACTCAAAAGACGAACATCAGTATCCCAAGACTATGAAAAAAACTCCCCAGTCAATGAGAGAAGGTCAATAACATTCAACAATTCCCTAATAGACAGCATGGCGGAACCCCAAAACTGGCGAAGGAAAAGGTCATAGAGTTAGGGCAACACATCTACCACTGAATGGTTTCTCATTGAAGATAAATGAAACAAACGAGGGAAATGAGATTAGAGGATTCTACCCAGCCCTTTAGCCAAAAATGTCTCTGCCATCCCCCATTGGAAACTAGACAAATTGATTAAAAAATAAAAAATAAAAAACAGAAGCCCCTCACCATACCTTTCCAAGGGGATTTGGAAAGTGCCTTTAGCCCGACCTCCAATCCACTTAGAGGGGGTGACTCTTGTTTTCTCACAACAACCTTATGCCAAAAGGTGTTAGACTCAAGAAGGAAACGCCAAAACCATTTAACCAGGAATGCACTGTGTTATTGTAACGGCCAGATATTGACCTCTTTGAGCTTTCCCTTACGGGCTTTGCCTCAAGGTTTTTAAAACGCATCTGCTAGGGAGAGGTTTCCACACTCTTATAAAGGGTGTTTCGTTCTCCTCCCCAACCGATGTGGGGTATCACAGTTATGGGAACTTAAACTTCCTATTTCCAAAGCCTCCTCATCTACTGGCTTTGTCACCATCTCCCAGTTGACTAAATGCAACCCTCAACCCTTCTCAATTCCTCCCCAAATAAAACCCCTCATAAGCTATTCCAAGGACTTCAATTTTCAATTTTCAATTTTCAAAACAACAGAAAATTATTCTCTTCTCCCAACTATAATCTACAAATGTACTAATATAAATAGGGTTAAAGTTATTCCGTCAATCAATCAAGCTATGAACTAAAAGAGAATTGGAGGACTGATTCATGTGCAAATCCCAATAGCCAAACACAAACCAGCTCCAAATTTGCCGCAAGACTGTTATAATTTTCGTTGCCATTCGGATATTTAATTAAAAACATTCTTTCATTAGACAAGTTCTAATTTCTATTTTTCAAGTGAAAAGAAAGACAGATGGAGATTGGGAGAATACCTGTAACAACAAGAAAGTAGAAAACCAGGGCAAAAACCCTAGGAGGGAGGCAGCAAGGCGGCACGAGAAGGCTGAAAGATGACGGCGCCGGCACACTGAGCTGCTGAAACGGAAGAGACGCCGCGACGACGAAGAAGTGGCGTGGATCACAGATGGAAGGATTCTCAGTTTCTTGTACGGGGTAAATATGCGTACCATTCTTTTAAGAAAGGATTCCCCAATTTAAATCTTATATCGTTTATTGTTAATTTTTCAATTTTTATCTTATTGAATTTAAATTTTTATCCATCTATTTATTTGAGATTTATTAAGAAAAATAAAATTAAAAAGAGTCGGATTCTTATTATAATTTATATTTTATTATGTAAATCTAATTTTTTTTTAATTAAAAATGTCAGAAAATTAGTTGTGGTTAGTTAATTTATTTTTGTTAGAAAAAATTATTAAAATAAATTTAACCATAAAAGTTTTCATTTATTAAAAATCGGAATATTAATAATCTGCCTTAAATTTTAGGAGTAGTTTATTTAGCCATCCATTTTATTCATTGTCTTCCAATAAATTAATTTAATAAAATCACGTAAACTTTTACTCGATTAATTATAAATATTACATTTTAAAAATCAAATATAATTACTTTATTTCACTTATTCTAACACAAAATATATTTATTTTAATTTATTGTCAATTTTTTCTTTTTATAAATTATTTAAAAATGATTGATAGATAATAAAAATAATTATTTATAAAAAAAAAATGACGAAAACCAAACCACAAATAATGGAAGAGACCTCACTTGTCCTAAGAACAAATAATTCCATTAGGTTTGAAACTTAAGCAGTGGAGCCCCACCCTCATATTGGATCGAGAAAAACTTAATTTATCATTTGATTATAAACAAATTGTTCATTAAATAATCAATTTAACTTAAAGTGTAAAATATAATTACTTTGATCCACCTGAAATTACTAATAACTCGTGAATAATTGATTTGCCTATAATGATTCTATTCGTGAACCTAAGTTATCCTAAATGCATCAGAATTCAACTATAGATTTGTAATGAAGTGACCGTAATGAATTGAAAATTAATAAATTAAAACAATTTAATTAATTAATTTTGTATCATTTAAGCTTATAATTTGTAGGTCCATAAGATTCACTCATTAACTCATTAAAATATAGCATCGATTTAAGAAACAACGTCAATTTAAGAAAAAAAATGAAATGTTGAAATAAATATTTAATATTTGAATATTAAAGAGAAAAATGTTTATACGAAAGGGAGAAGAGTAAATTTAAATGGAAATATTGAAACTAATATTTAATATATTAAAATATTAAATATAAAAAATATTTATTATATTTATACATTAAAAATTAAAATAATTAACCTATATACTACATGTATTGAATATTAAAATAATTAACATAATCCGTAGGTTCGATACGCATGAAAGTGATGTAGATGAGACTATGTGTATGAAACTGATGCATATCCAAATTTTTATAGGAAAAATAATTTATACCCGAGACCAATCAGGATTTAGGTTCTACCATAATCATCATACTACATAGGTAAGCATTTCCTAATCACAGTGAATCACCTACGGACTATTTTTAATACTCAATCTTTTCTACTCACCGAGTAAAAAATATTATTTTATTTTATTCTCAACGACTTTTTATGCCAAGAATTAAAATAGAATAGATGAAGTTTAAAGAATAAATAAAATCAAACAATTCTAACCTAAATTAACAACTCTTAGTAGTTTTTTGTACGGTAAATTACACACTAACCTTTGCTATTAGAATCCAAACAAGGAATAAAACGTGATATTCGAGTAAACGAGAGGTACATGAATTAACAAAGACCTATCCGAATGAAAGCAAACTTGAGATTAATATGACTAAAAAAAACTTTTTAAAAAAATGACAATTACTATCTGTACGAATAAAGCACACCTTTTGTTTTTGGTGACTCGATCATATAAACTTCAAAGTTAAACGTATGTTGAGTGACCTTCTAGAATATTTTCTAAAATGCATGTGAGTGAAAATAAAACATGCTACTCGTAATGGTTTGTGTGGATAGTTTTCACTCTTAAATACGAGAAATAAGTAAGCTCGCCACCTTGTAAGAGATGCCGGAAAATTTAAACTATAAATAGCAAATTTATATATATTTTGTTACATAATCAATTATTAGTCATCCTAATGATTTATTTGACAATAAGCATTGGGCATCTTTATGACGTAATAAATGAAATGGCTATCAATGGTCCCTTGGAAAACAACTCTTTGTGTCGGCTAACTGTTTTTGCATTCGTTCATTTATTAGTAATAACTAGATATTACACAACCATGTCAAATAATCATAAATAAATAAATGAATAAATAAATAATAATAATTTAATACCATTTAGCGGGTATACTAGAACGTTGCAAAAAGAGAGTTATCTGATTAGACATTATATTACTGACATCGATTATAAAAGTTAAATATCTTAATCTTTTATAATAATATTAAAGGTAGGGTTGGATTAGGTTGTAACCTTATTTTCAAGTTGGACGAGAGGATCGGACAAAAAAAATAAAATAATAATAATAATAAAAAAATCCACCTCGACCCAACTTTTATAGTTTTGATGAGAGGAGTTTTTGAATTTATAAATTATTAAATAAAGAAATGATATTATTAATCCCAATGGAAAACATTCCATTAAGAAATCCACTAGAAAACAAAAGTGAATAAATAAGACTAATTCAAAATTAAACAGTTGATGAAATGAAAAGCATCCAATTGAAACTAATAACCTGAATTTTAATTTTTCAGTTCTCGTTGATCGATCGGATCTCTACCATAAATTCACATTTCCCGATTCCTATTAAAATCCTCAATTTCTTCGCAGCAGTGAAGTTGTTTACCCATTTTAATGCATCGCTCTCATCCATCCTACAATCCCACTGTCCAGGATAAATTCTCTCTCTCTCTCTTGCTCACTGGGGCAAATCGGATTGCTCGCCGGAGCATCGTCGGAGATCGCCGAGGTACCCTTTTGACGGTATTGTCATTTTGTTTTTCGAGTTCATTGATCTATTAGATCTTAGCTACTGCTTTCTCTTCCGTTGATTCTTCCCGATTCAACCGTTATAGCAATTTGTTTTTATTCATTTTGATGATCTTTGGTTCATTGTGTTTGAATCTGCTTAGCCATTGTATTGTGATGAATGTGATGAATCTTTCCCTTGTACTGAAGTTGGTAGGAGAAAGCAGGCGACCAGAGCTGTCGGTTTTGTACGGTTGAACAAAATATTGTTCGATCTGATTTTTATTTTAAGCTGGTTTGAGTTTTTCTGAATCTTTTCTTGGAGAATGTTGAATTTTCTTCATCTTCTTGTGAATAGACATGCATTGCTTGTAGAAATAAGAATGAATCAATGATAGTTATGGTCGGTAACTTCATTGATGGCTATCAGTTTTTGTGGATGGTGGCATTCTGTTTATGTGTTGTAGTTTCGTTATGATTATTGAATTATGATCTGGTAAGTATAAGTTGTTATAACCTTTAAATGCATACTGAAGTGAAAGTTATACGTTTGATGTTGATTCCCTTGATTTCTTTTGGCCATATGTTAACATTGATGCAAATCATCGTTAATTGCTTGATCATGGCGTCTACTTCAAGTCCATGCTACTAAGAGTTAGATATATATCGTTGCAGATTTGAAAGATTTGTGACATTTAGATAATGGGGTCGAAGAGTAATTTGCCGGTGAACCGAAACCGGTGCTCAATATCTCTATTTGGTGTGATTGGTTTGTGTCTTTTCTTTTACATTTTGGGAACATGGCAGAGAAGTGGATTTGGGAAAGGAGATAGCATAGCAATGGAGATTACCAGGCTATCAAATTGCAACACTGTTAAAGAATTAGACTTTGAGGCTCATCACAGAATCGAACTTACCGAATCCTCTGAGCCGAAAAAAAAGGTGTTCAAACCATGCGACATAAAGTACACAGATTATACACCTTGCCAAGAACAAGACCGAGCTATGAGTTTCCCAAGAGAGAATATGATATACAGGGAAAGGCATTGTCCTCCAGTAAATGAAAAGTTGCACTGTCTTATTCCAGCTCCCAAAGGTTATATGCCTCCATTTCCCTGGCCCAAGGGCCGTGATTATGTTCATTATGCCAATGTTCCATATAAGAGCCTGACAGTTGAGAAGGCAAATCAGCATTGGGTGGAATTTCAGGGCAATGTATTCAGATTTCCTGGTGGTGGGACAATGTTTCCTCAAGGAGCGGATGCATATATTGATGAACTATCATCAGTTATTCCAATTGCAGATGGTTCCATTAGAACAGCTCTGGATACTGGTTGTGGGGTATGTTTTTAACAAAAACTATTGAACTATCTTTCTTGTCTAATGATTTTTTATAGTGTTCTGTACCATTACATTTTTAATCTTCAACCAGCTGCTGAACTGATTTTAAGATTCTAGTTCATGAACATTCTTGTTGTCGCCATAATTACACCAAATTTGACACAGGTTGCTAGTTGGGGTGCGTATTTGTTCAGCAGAAATGTATTAGCTATGTCGTTTGCACCAAGGGACAATCACGAAGCACAAATACAGTTTGCACTGGAACGTGGTGTACCTGCTATTATTGGCGTGTTGGGTAGTATACGCCTTCCATATCCATCTAGAGCCTTTGATATGGCTCAGTGTTCGCGATGCCTTATACCATGGACTTCAAATGGTTAGTATTTGGAGCGATTAAACTCCACTATATCTTGTTTAACTTTTTTATGTGGCTTCCAATTCGTTTCTCTAATTTCTTGAATAAGAATTCAAACTTATCTAAGATAAGCTAGAAGCAATTAAAAAAAAGTCAATAGTGAAACGGTATCAATACAAGTTTTATAAAAATTCTGTTAATACTCTCTAGCCAAAGAACCTAGCTGGTAGCTATTATAGGTTTTATGCATAAAACCCTCTGTTTTTCGTTTAAAAAGTTTATCTCAGCTCGTTAGAAGTTGGCTCGAAGAGTTTTGAGCCTCATTTGATTGACGCTAAAACCTTATAAATAGTCTCTATGGTTTGATAAAACTCTCGTAAATAGTCTCTATTGTAGGGATTATTTATGAGGGCTTTAATGAACTAGATGGACTAGTTATAATATTTAAAATCATAGGGACTAAATTTGAAAATGAACCATTATATTACTATTCTAATTTCAAAGGTCCTGATATGCATCAACTTTTGATTTTACATTGATCTGAGTATCAATCCATCTCTAAGCTATTAACTTGTGCATACAGATGGTATCTATCTTATGGAAGTTGACAGAGTCCTGAGACCTGGTGGCTATTGGATCCTATCTGGCCCTCCAATCAACTGGAAGACCTATTACCAGACATGGAAACGCACTAAGGAGGATCTAAATGCAGAGCAGAAGAAAATCGAAGAGCTAGCCGAGAAGCTCTGCTGGGAGAAAAAATACGAGAAGGGAGATATTGCCATCTGGAGAAAAAAGGAAAATGACAAGTACTGCAATAGGAAGAATACTGTAAAAATGTGTGAACCAAATGATTCTGAAGATGTCTGGTGAGTTTGTGTTCAAAACTCTCTCTGATGTTATGCATATCGTTTGATATATGTTTCTGCTACAGCCTTAAGAAAATACTTCATACATTGCTTTAGTACTCATTTGCCATTGCCATGCTCTGTTCTTTTGCTTTCAAAGGAAGCCGTATAGTATTGTATTTTGGTTGTCTCGGTACCGTTTGATAACCATTTGATTTTTTGGTTTTGTTTTGTGATCAGAAACGATCGATTTGATTGGAGTTGGACAATATTCTACTCAATTTAACATTGTATTCTTATTTCAAATAGGAGAGAGATACAAGATTTAAAGGCAATGCTTGAGTTTGTATACTTTTTCTAATTATGACCCTCATCACTCTCCTCCTAATTCACAGGTACCAGAAAATGGATACATGCATCACCCCTTTTCCTGAGGTAAGTAGTGATGAAGAAGTAGCGGGAGGGAAATTGGAAAAGTTTCCTGCCCGGCTCTTTGCTGTTCCTCCCCGAATATCCAATGGTTTGATTCCAGACGTCACAGCTGAATCTTTTGAAGAGGACAACAAAATTTGGAGAAAGCATGTTGATGTTTACAAGAGGGTAAATAACTTGATTGGCAGCCCAAGGTACAGGAATATAATGGACATGAATGCAAACCTCGGTGGATTTGCAGCTGCAGTTCACTCGAAAAATTCTTGGGTGATGAATGTTGTACCCACAATTTCCAAGAACACTCTTGGAGCCATTTACGAGAGAGGTCTGGTTGGCATGTATCATGATTGGTACGTTCCTCTGTCACTTTCCTTTTCCAGTTAAAGCCATTTTATTGAGTAATCTTTCTAAAACAACTCTATGACTAAATTGTATTCATAGATAGTTCAAAGAAATCACAACATAGCTTTAAGTGGAATTACACTCGACTGATTGAGTAACTTGGTTGCCTGCTTTTGAGGCCTTCTGTCTTGGAAAAAACCGTGGCTCACTGGCATTGATTTTGATATAAGAAGATAAGATAGTTGCAGTTCCTGATCCATATGCATGCATTTTGTCTAGGTGTGAGGGCTTTTCTACGTACCCGAGGACGTACGACTTTATTCATGGGAGTGACGTATTCGACCTGTACGAAAACACGTAAGTACTTTAATCTTCTTTATCTATAATCATAGTTTGAGTGTAGTCGTTGATCAAGTATCTAATATTAACTAACAACAAAGGAAGCCTCCCACTGAAGTGAACATCTTTGTCATGTCAATCTAAACATATTTGAAAAGGTTACTTTTGTGCTCAAGTCTCAACATGAAACAAACCCATTAGACGTTTAAAGTTCTTCCTTCTTATATCTGTTGCTTGACAAGAAATGCCTTAAAAAGGTATCTTAGGGGGCATCATGTTTGTTCTCTTCCCCACTCCCAAGCCACTTGTACCAATAAGATTTAGCTTTTAGGATCAACCACAATAATCAAAACTGTTTTGAGTATAATATGTTGCGGATTATTGGGAGTGAGTCCCACATTAGTTAATTTAGTGGAAGATCATAGATTTATAAGTGAGGAATACTATCTCCATTGGTATGAGACCTTTTGGGGAAGCCCAAAGCAAAGCCACGAGAGCTTATGCTCAAAGTGAACAATACCATACCATTGTGGAGAGTCGTGATTCCTAACATAATATTCATTTGGTTCTTCAATTTCAAAATGTCGCTCTCTTAGTTTTGCCTCTTAGATTGCAAAACATTACATTTTCGCGGTGGGTTTTGAGTTTAGTTTCGATTTGATCTTTAAGCTTGTAATAGCTCCATATAACAACCATTACATTACATCTCTGAAATGATAAATAGGTGCAATATCGAAGACATACTTCTAGAGATGGACCGTATATTGAGACCAGAGGGAATCGTCATCCTCCGAGACGGAGTGGACGTCCTGAATAAGGTAAAAATAATAGCTGCAGGCATGAGATGGGACGTGAAATTGATGGATGACGAGGACGGTCCTCTTGTGCCTAAGAAGATAATGGTTGCTGTTAAACAGTACTGGGTTGTAAGCAGCAGCCCACAGAAGAACAACAACAGCACATCCAGTGATGAATAGATGGGATCCGATTAGAGAGCTAAGAAATGCTAGAATTTTAGCAGCCTCTCAAAAGGAAGTTTTTGTTCCTTTTTTTAAAAAATTTATTCACTTGTAAGCTAAGCTATAATATAGTGTTATTGGTAAAATAGAAAGAACTTGTATAATGCTTTATAATCTCAGTTCCCCAAGTAATTGGGTAATGATTGCTGAAGATGCATATTCCTTATTCATAATTTATTACCAAAACAGTTCAATTTATCACATTTACTTCTTATTATCCAAAATTGAAACACAATCTGTCCAATGTTAATGATTTTTTAGATACAAAAATCGAAAGCTCAACAACTTATCGGACGTCTTTTAAAATTTAGAGATCTATTTAAAAGAAAAAAAAAATGGAGTTTTAGCATACTCGAAGAACCTAATTTGATACAAATATAAAAGTTTAAAGATTAAACTTTAATTAAACTTTCCAAGCCCCAACGTTCCTCCGTACAGAATCATCTCCAAAAATCTCATCATCTCCAAAAATCTCAGTTAGAGCAGGCATATGCCAAATGTGAATACCACTGGAAGCTACTGGCAAAACACCTGGATGAAATGTTAGACGACTAGAGTTGTTTGATTTTAGATTGAATTAATTATTTTTTATGTATTGTAAGGCTATAGATATCATCATTTTTTCTTAGGAGTGTTGTAATGACCCTTTTTCGAGAATCTTAAGCCACAGGCTACTAACTAACGCTCTATGTGGGAGGAGTCAAAATCACGACATGAATCTATCTCGATCTTATAGGCCTAGGACTCACATAGACTCGACTGCTCAGCTCATATTTGATCTATAAAAGAAATGCAGCATGAATAAGTATAAAAAATAATCAATAAATAGTTTACTCGTAGATTCATAAATCATTCTTAAATCTTATGCCAAATAATTCATCTTATATTGTTCATAAGTTTTATTACATGTATTTAAGTAATAGGTTTTGAGAAGCTAGCAACTAGGCTTTATCAGCTCAATCGAACTCATGTAAGATTCTAAGTTTTCAAGGCTCGTTATTCCTCGTTATATAACTCATGGAAACCTATCGAGTCCTTATAATCTAGTTCTTTTGAAACTCTATCACTTTTCATGATCTACCCCTTGAAGATCCTAATTTCTTATGGTCAAACTCCTCCCAAAACTCATTTCCTCCCCATGATCGATCTCCTCCGAACGATTTTCATCATTTAACTCCTTTGAATTCATCTATCTTATTAAGGCTCTTCGAGGCAAGGATGTAACAATCCTACTTTTTCTTTTAAAAATAAGATCATTACTACATACCTATCATAATATTTCAAACATATACAAAATTATTTTAAAATATTTTATTTTTAAAGAGGCCTTGAACTTAAATAATCATAAAAAAATTACATCCATGAAGAAAACACAAAACAAAATAAGATTTAACCATCCCAACAATCGCTTACAATGTAATTTAAAATCTATGAGACATATCCTAGTTGGTTCCGGCTGTCTTCACCAAAAATTATAGAATTACTTTGTTGATCGAATATCTCAAGGTAAGAACACTTGTTACAAGCAAGATTGATCCTGTCGTACTTGAATGATTCTATATACAACTTAAGCTACATTGNAAAAAAAAAAAAAAAAAAAAAAAAAAAAAAAAAAAAAAACTTAGTCATTGACCAAAAGAAGGGACCAATGCTTGTTTTACTGTATTTTCAAAGTCTACCTTAGAAAGATAACATACATGCATTATATAGCCTCAAAATGAAAACTCTCAACTGTCCCTGAGACTTTTTTGGAGTTGTAATTTTCATACTTTATGACCATAATTAACCACTCTCTTTACTTTATGGTCATAATTAGCCATTACGTAAATAAGAAACACCAACTCTAAATTATGATCCACCTAAAATTTATAGCAATGAAACTTCGTTCTTCTTTGTGACACGAATTGAAATATCTTTTGATAATTTCAACAACATTTTCTTCACATCTTTGTTAAAGTATATTGTAGGATTGATGTCTCTTGGTTCATATCATTATCATATTGGAAAATATCTCAAAAGGCATATATAAAGACACTATGTACTACGTAAAGATTTGAAAATCAACTCAACTTTTCTTCTAAAAAAGACGGATTTGAGTGCCGAGAATTATTGCCTTTTCACTTCACCATTAATATATATATATATATAGATATATATATATATATGTTCCTAACAATTATTCATTCCATGGAAGAAAAATAGTTGCTATCAAAACTTTATTATTATCCTAAAAGGAACAGCATAGGCACCAAAAATTCAGTCATTTTATATTTAATTCACAAAGACTCCCAAATGATGGTCCTATCAGAAAAAGACACATCACCTTTTCCATCTCATCTTCTCTGAAAAAATCTAATGAAATTCAATTATTACATCCTCCTTTTTCTGCTATCCTCACAGCCACAACTCTAACCGTGGTGTCAAACTCACCAACGTGGCACCATGCCTCACACCATCCCCCACGTGACCCTGCCCTTGTCACCTATGGCTTTGGGCTCCACTTCTCTTTTATCTTCTTAATCAGATGGTCCAAGTCAGCCAGACAGTGGAACAGCCCGCCACCCAATGACATTTCTTGTTCTTCAGTGACCAAACTCTGTCAGTGGAGTAGTTTACAGCCGTTGATGTGAAAAGGGGTGGTCGAGATTTGTTGTCTTGAGAGCTCTGATAGTACACTTTCTGTTGAAGGTGGCTTTAGCCCCAAAGGCAATGGCAACCATGGCTTGCTTATTGCTTCTTTCACTACTTTGTCAATTTCCTCATCAGCCTGTATCAGCAGAAACAAAATTTTTAGTCCTTAAAATACTCGAATGCAATCCAAGACATGTCTCAATCAAACGAGTTTCGGTTCTCGTCTCGTCGGTTTGGTCGGCCTTTTACCATTTCAAGTCTCAAACAAACCTTCTTTTTCTTAGTGTTGGCTTTTCCAGTTCCGAAAATTTGGACTTGTATACCACACGTTTCAAAAGCATGCCATTCTAGGGGTAGCATGTAACTTGAAACGAACAAATCAATAATGTGTCGTTTTTCTTGGTTGGGAATGAGAATGAAGCAGTGGAAACCTCTCACGTGTTTTAAAAGCCTTGAGGGGAAGCCCAAAAGGGAAAGTCTAAAGACGACAGTATTTGCTACTTAGTAGACTTAGGCCAAACCTATAACATAAGATAAACTATCCCACCTATTAAAGATAGGCTTCAACCTTTTGTTCTAATGCCCGCTCGGTCAATGACGTGAAACACCATTAACGCATTACAGATCAATTTCAACCAACAAAACTTAAAAAGATAGTGCAGAGCGATGAAGAAGATCAATGTTGTATTACCAGTTGAAG
This sequence comes from Cucurbita pepo subsp. pepo, assembly GCF_002806865.2. Classification (NCBI taxonomy): domain Eukaryota; kingdom Viridiplantae; phylum Streptophyta; class Magnoliopsida; order Cucurbitales; family Cucurbitaceae; genus Cucurbita; species Cucurbita pepo. The sequence continues at coordinate 46,899 of NW_019646513.1, forward strand.
ATCAACAGGACTCGGTGCAATGCCGTAGCTTTTATCGTGCACATCGACATATTCGAATCTCGAAATATGCTGCTGATTCCAGGAAGTATGGAGAAAGAAGAGGTTATTAGATAAATCTAAGAATCAATAGGAACATGTCTGTTGGAAATGCAAATAAAGGTATACCCACGTGAGGATTTGAAGAGAAAGGGCTATGAGGAGGTGGTGGTGTCACAGGGCATCCCCACGCCTCACCATGCACCTAAAAGCAATGATCACTTGTTTAGAACTTAAGAACTACTAAAAGTCCTATAAATCATGTGTGCTAGTTTGTTATAGTAAGAATGTTACCCCGAGATACGACTTCCACGGCCAAGTGTCTGGCGGTCGCCATGGCGGATAACCGGGAGGAGGCGCCCACATTTGAACACCAGGGGAGGGACAAGCCATATGACCCCACGATCCGATGGGGGCGACTGGCATTACATGATTTGAGTGATAGGGAGGAGGGTAGGCCATCACATGTCTCTGTGGATGTGGATAGTAGTTCTTCCTCATTGGATCCTTTGAACTCGACCAGCTACCATCTTCTTCTTTTGGCAAGACGTGTCGCTTATGCATCCGATACTTCTGCTTGATACTTCGAGCCGTAAAGATACTCGTCTTTGCACAAACCATGTCTAAAATGATAGCTTACACAACTATAAAGAAAGCAAGTTTGATACCAACCTGAAGATGGCTAGCTACATTATGCCTTGTCAGGCCTTCAACTTTCATCAGCTCTAGAATTCGAGAAGGAATTGCTTGATTCACTCCGAGTTGTTCCACTGCCTGTACGAACTTTCGATGCAGTTCGGGCGTCCAGTCTACCTGATCCCGTGACGAACAACATGAATGCAGAATCCAAGGAGATTCAAACTCAATTCAAATTCAAGTTCAAGGATATTCTTACCTTCAGCTTCTTCCCACTTACTTTCGTCCTACACGGATTACCAAGACCGCATGCTTTGCTCTTGTTTTTTTCGGAACTGCAAATGTTGTCTCGATCGTGTAACTCGTGATCGACATTACTCGCAGCCCCACAGCCATCCGTAGAGTTCTCTTCCTCTTTAATAACTTCCTTGTCAGATAACTGAGAGTTCTCCACTTGAGCAGTACAAGTAGTTTCGACAGATTTAGACTCTTCCCCGTCTTGCTCGCCGCACTCTTTCTCGAGCAAACAGTTCATTTGATCCACCAATCTCATTCCATGCTTTTGCTGAGGAGTTGAAGGAGCTGGATACTTGTCACTTCCTTCTGGTAGTATTAGTAGTTCATGATCATCGACATTGTCCCCGCTCGATATTTCCAACTCATGTGGAACTTGATTCTCGTTCTCCTTGTTTTCCAATTCAAGATGCAATATGGAGGCAACAGATTCTTTGATAGGCTTTAAAGAACTCGGGACGGCGCTCCCGCCTGCATTGAATGCCTGCTTAGGATTAACAGATCAGAAAAATTTGAAGCTTAAAGCATGTGTGGAAATTTGTTGGCACAATCTAACAGACCTTATGAACAACATGCTGCCAAATGTTCCTCAGTTTGTCCTCAGACACCGGTTTCTGAAGGAACTCGATCGCACCAAGCTGAAAACACGCCATCACAAACTCTTGATCTCAAGTTTAAACTCAAACAAAAATCCAGAATCGTTTAAATTTCGAGTAGTATTACCGCTATGCACTTCATCATCGTGCTGAGGCAATGGATGTTCGAAATCACTGGTCGAAACGAAACTCTCACATTAGAAACCACGAAACTTAGATATTAAGTTCTGTATGAACTTGAGAATGAGTAACAAACATAAAACTACCATGAACTAGTTTAGTACAATAAAATAACAAGACAAGGTCTCATGAACATACTAATAGTAGGCAAGTCCTTAACAGCTTCAAGAAATTTAAACGTCCCATCGTGATCACTCGCCGTTACCTGTAACCAAACACAACATCACGCTGTTGAAGAACTAACCAAGATGGTCCATCTAATGGGATAACAGATACCATTTAATATCTTCTAACGAATCAAGAACAAATTTGTGGTATTTCAATCAGTCATCAACCATTACCTCGACAATGGCGACATGAAACATTTCGGGTTCGCTCGAAATGGCTAACAATGCATCGTTCTCATTGCAGTAAGTCACAACTGTCATGAAAATGTCAAAAGGTTTCAGATTATATGCACTAAATTTTATAAATGAGAAGATGTTATGGGAAGAACAAGGATAGGACTCACCAACATACTCCATTTCCTCAAGCTTTGTTTTTATCTCAGCAGCAGAATTGCTGTCTCCATCAAGGAGGAGAACTCTAAGCCCCTTTGGAAAATCTTTCCACCCATGTAAATCACTAGCCGTGCAAACCATAGCTCGTTGTGCATCGTTCTCACGTAGCCGAAACGTGTCGTAGATCGCCCCTTTTCAGCTCCAAATAAGCTCCTTCGACCTTTACATAACCCAACATAGGTTCAAATGATACTGTTCTCTGCAAGCAGAGATCATCACCAATCCAAACAAGTAACAAACGTTTATCACCAAAAGATTCCCAATAGATCTGGCAGGGAAAAACATATCAAAAGGGTATGCAGGGAACTATGAGGATCATGTTTATAAAGATCATCTGCCATTGAAATGAGTTTCAAGCTAAACAAAGAAACATCAGAACAGCAAGAAAAAACATGAGAAGTTAAAGCTAAAGAAACATGTCTGGTTGACTAATCGATCTAAACTTTTGACTCATCAATAACTGAGAGAAACAAAATGTGAGCCGGAGATCATAGATTGAAACCATTGATTTTCACAGATTGAAAGCATTTTCCATAAGGGTGGAGTAAGATCTCCAGAAAACTAAGAAGAACAAGCAAGAAATTCATCAAATAAACAGAAAAAAGAAGAGAAAAGCCAAAAAAGGGGTTGATGGTATTAAACAAAGGGGGAAAAAGAAGAGCTAAACATTAAAATCCCACCTCTTCCATGCAGACAACAAGAACAAAAACCCCACAAAAACTAAGAAAAGAACAGAAAAGACTTCATTTCACCACAAAAATGAGGTTTTGAAACAACATTAAAGCAGAGAAGCCTCAACTTTCACTACCTTTTGAGAGATAAGCAATGGCTCTGGTGCTTCGAAACAGAGCCCTTCTTCTTCTTCACAACCTCAACCAGAGAGAGACAGAGAGCTAGCGGGTGCAGAAGCTTTTGTGTCAATGAACACAACCCCAGCTGCCATATAACGTCAATATTGCTTTCACTATTGAAAGGTCAATATTGCTTTCTTCAGTCACTACCAAAATTTCTTGCCCTTTTAACGAAACCCCAATACACCAAAAACAAACCCCAAAAACCACTTACTTTCTTCCCTTTCAAAGATCAAACATTTGTCCGTTCCAAGGGAGTCCACATTCCCAAATTTAGGAACAATCATGGTTTATAAATACATCTCTATTACTAGGTTTAAATACCATTAAAATCCCTTTTATCGTAGATTCTTCGCAAACCCAGATGAGAAAATCAACCCCAACAATTTATTTATAGATTTAGCGTTAGTTTAGAATGAAATGGGGACTTGATTGTTTGGCCAAAGACAGTAAAAAGTTTGAAACTTTTGGTGTCTCATGGTGATGCCTATTCCCATAGGGCCGCCCAAGCTTCATGATGTGACGAATAATTATGCTTATGATTTTGAAATTTGAACTCATTTTGGTAAAAAGGAATTATTTCTGTATTTGGTTGGATTCTCAATTTCTTTTTTTTTTTTTCAAATCATCATGTCTTCTTTGTTTATACATACAAAATAAAATAATCCCACGTGGAAATGACTATATAATGATTATTATAATTATTCCAAACTATTTATATTCTTTTATTTTTTCAATATTCTTAGAAAAATCCCTAGAAATTGATTTCTTATGTTTTAGTTTAATTGGGATTTTGTTTTTATTTTAAAAAGAATTTTATTTAATGGATGAAGGGTATTTTGGTCAATTCGTGCTTGAGAAGTTAAACAAGTTTAAGTAGGTAGTTAGTTTAGTTGTATTTTGGAGTATAAAAGGTAAGTTATCAGGTGTGTGAAGATCCATCTTCTTATGATACACCTGCACTATTAATATGGGGCAACTACCACAGTGTGCCCATCTTAAAGGAAATTAAAAAAAAAAAAAATCAATTTATTTTGAATGTGTGATAATTATAATATATAAAATGTATAATATTAATTTAAATTATGGATTGATAAATAAATTATTTACTGAAAAAAAATTAAATTATCTAATTCTAGATGACGATTTTGTACGGATAATAAAAAATATTTAATTTGAGAAATTTGCCATAAATTTAAACATTCGTATATATTGTAAATATGAAAAAAAAGACGGTTCATAATTGGTGGAACCTAATTTTCATGATTGTTCGTTAGGTTTTACTTTCTTTTTTTTAGTGATGTGCAAAGTACTTTTGTACACATGATTCACGCATGCATATATGAACCCACTAGACGGTCTTGTTAATGTACATTCTAGGCCTATTTACGGGCTAGTGCCCGCTCATGCTTCTAAAAACTAACAAAAAGGAAAATTAGCAAAAATAATATTGTGGTGTATGCACCCATGCATATCACGTTCATGAAGCAATCCATGATCACATGTAGAATGTCCATTTACCCCCATGGGGTCGGGGGCGTGAAGACTCACCCCAAATGGTATAAGGAATCTTCATCTAAACATAAAATGAGGGAGGAAGTGAAGAGAGATTTCTCTCTATCACATAAACGGTCCGAGAGATTGTATGAAGTTTAGTGCATCTTATAAATATATAATTGTAGGAACATGGAATACAATCTCTCTGTGATCATCATTATTATTTTTATTTTTATTACAAATTATAATAAAATGGATCTTATCTTTGTGGCATTTACGGATTGAAAGGTATGTTAGGCTGAAGCCTGATATATTATATTTAGTAAAGCTATATATGGTAAAGCTATATTCGGTAAAGCTATATATGGTAAATAGCTATATATAGTAGATGGCTAAATCTGGTAAAGCTATATATAGTAAACTATACCATATATATATATATATATATATATATGCTCTGATAGAGCTTTGAAAATGTAATTTTCTATTATTGTGTCCTCTCTTGTTGTACATACTTAAATCATCAATACAAAATCCTTTTAGCCAGAGTTCTCCTACTTTTCTCTATTCCATTCTTTGTGTTCATCTAGATCGAGCGTGTGCGTTGTTGTGCGATCCTAACAACTGGTATCGATCCTAACAACTGGTATCGATCCTAACAACTGGTATCAGAGCTAACGACTGNGGGGGGGGGGGGGGGGGGCAAGGTGGGGATGAAGAAGATTTCTCTGTCCCCGTGCCCGCTCCATGGACATCACTAATCATATGACATACACCATACATGAGGTCATGGTTCAATAGGAATACACATAATGTTTTCATACTTATCGTCACATAAATTTCTTACAAAACATAGAGACGTATTCATGGTATTTCATGCATGTTTATCATACATGATACATCATAATGCCTCACAAGATATGAATATGATCATATCAACATTGCCATAATCAAATATAAAAGAAACTATATGCACCACATCAATCATTCATATATTAGAATAAGTAATAACATGAAAATATGGTCATAGGATACATGTTATTCATGTGTCAAACAATTTCATCGTGTTTATGATATATATNATATATATATATATATATATATATATATATATATATATATATATATATATATATTTTAAAAATATCTATGGTATAATAAAATTTTTAGTTTTGTCCCTTCTTCAATTTTTGTTTTAATTAGATCCTTGTGTCAACCATGGTTTAGTTAAAGAAAGTAAAATATTATCTTGATTCTTTTATTTAGCTCAATAACAATCAAATAATTTATATTTAAAAAACACGTTATAATATATTTAAGAAAGTTTTAATAGAGATTAAATTATTTTGAAAAGTTAAAATTGTGGGACGATTAGATTTATCTGTGACGTTTCGGGACAGTGCCTTGAATCCCTACGAGTAGAGGATTATCAAATTCGCTATTCACCATCCGCCCTAATTCTAAATCAACCATAGACTAGCTTTACACTACGAAAATACTGCTTAGAAAGTTTGAGGGAAGAATCCAGAACCCGAACTACAACCGAATAACAACTCGTACTTAAGCATACACGTTGAGAGCTGAACTCAAAGCAATCAATTTGGACGTCACGTAGTTGTTTTTGCAAGATCTTAATTTTAGTTGGTAAAGTGGATCAAACATTTGTTCACCTGAGTCACTTCGTGTCTTATGATTTAAAACTTGTTTCCCCTTACACAAACTAACTCCATTTTTGTCGGAGGAATTTCTTTAAATAATCTAATTTTAAAATTTGAAAATGAAAATGAAAATAAGAATATAGATATTAAAAAAATATTTTAAATTTTTAAGAATAAAAAAAAAATTGGGAGAGGAAATTTAATGTGAAAGAAAATAAGACAGAAAAGTAATTGGAGCGGAAGGATGCGTCACGTCATGGGTGAGGTTAAGATACATGTAGCTTTACTCTCACGTGATACTCACGTGCTTTTTCTGACTTTTTTTCCCCTTTTTTCTTCCAATTATTATTATTATTATTATTTCACCACTCGGGCGTGAATTTAAATATTAAATATTCATTTTCTCATTTTATCCAGTTTATATATATATATATTTTCTATGCATGTTATATATATATATTTGGTTATTTTATTAATAATTTATCATAATTATATAATATTTATAAGAGAATCTCCTTTAAAATAATTTACGTATTTAATTTTTGAAAGATAATGTGTATAATTAATTCTTTCATTTATTTATTATTAAAAGCCCATATAATTTTTTTTAAATAATTTATTTGAGGGTTAAGATATGTATATGCCCTAAAGTATATATATGTGAAATTAAGCATCGAAATATAGTTTTCGAAAGCAACTATCGAGTAATTAGTAATTTCGGCTAAGGTCAACCAAGTAAGTGAACTTACTGATGGAGTTAGATGATTGATGTATGACGGTGCATGCCCTATAGCTTCTACATGTACCATGTTATTATGCTATGCTTATGTACTTTTACAATGTCAAGACATATGTATGTGATATCCGTTATGATGTGTTATGAATGAAATGGAATGATATGTATGCCATGTCATGTCTTACCATGTGAAATTATGTGATGGATTATATGATGATTGTCATGTATACATCAAACATATATGTAATACGTCGTGGATGAAAAGAGAAAGGAAATGATGTTAATGTCATGTTAGGAATGTAAGTCATGGGGACCTCATGCATGTATGTATGTCATATGCATCGGGATACTTCCTCGTTATGTTATGTTAATACGAACGTGTATTTCTTTTTCTATGGCGTTTGGTGACATGTAATACGTTAAGCCCGACCATGCAAGGCTCATAGGATACGTATACGAGCCTGTGTGTGTAGGTTCATATGCGCGTACATGGGTCGTGTGTGAAGAAGTACCACACATCCAACCCTTTCCAGAAGTAGAAAGAGTCTGATGCCTTGTGATAGTTTTAAGATAAGATATAGTCATGTTATGTGTGTGTTTGCATTGCCCTGTGACAATTTCAAGATAAGTTCTAGCCATGTTATGTGTGTGTTTGCATTGCTAACCCAAATAGTGGGGTGACTTACTGAATATTTCTTAAAATACTCAAGCCACATGCTACTATCATATTTTCAAGTAAAGGTAGAGCTCGAGCCTAAGAGTGATTGAAACTGATAAATTTCATTCAATCTCCTTTTTACATATCATTTAGTGGGTATTTATAGTCTCCTCACAAAACAAATCTACGACTCTCCAAATGACCACTAAAAGAAGTAAGTGGTAATTATTGACTTATTTCAAACGCTTACTAAACGAAGTTATTACCAACAAGTTTGGTAACTCTTCAATTAGCCATCATAAGAAGTTAGGAACTCAAAACAATAAATAACGTTTTCAAAGAAATCATCAATTACGTGACAACTTCATGTTCCATTTTAACCTTATAAATATTAACTTCCAAAACTCTAAACGATCTCGTAGATAAGAAATAAACAAAGCTTCTTGGCTTCAGATCGTTCAATAAATGAAACATTATGATTCTTATTGAAAAGATAATTTCAAATCTAGATTTTATTTTATAAAAAGTGTGACTAATAAATTCAAATAATTTCCTTAAACCTCTCGTGGTGTTTAATTAGCGAGGAGTGTTAATGAAAATACATTAATGAAACAGTAAAGGGAGGTTAGAGAGAAGAATTCAAATTTGATTAGACTACGTATCTAACACATCATGTCACCAAACTCCAACATTTTCAAACAAATATAAATAATAAAGANTTTTTAATTTCTTTTATTTATTATTATTTTTAATTTCTTTTAGTTAATCACACTTTATACTATGTTTATTTATTATTTTGGTTATTTATTCATGTAAATTAATTTTAAAATATTGTTTATATTTATTATTAATATGTAATATAAGTAAAAATTACATTTTAAATTTATTAAAAAAGTTATTAATTTGCTTACCAATTTTTAAAAACACACCCATATTAAAAAAAAAAAAATACTTATCTTGTAAGGCGTGAAAAATGATTATAACATACCTAATAAGAAATGAGTACAAACGGTTAGCGACTTCATGAAAAATTATATATACGACGAAAAATAAAAAGATAAGATACGTGAAATTTGATTGAAACGAAATTATCCGAATTAAAATTAAAAATTTATAAATGGGTAGGAATGAAATCAAATTTCCCCTAAAATTACTTTTTTTTTTGAAGATCCACAAAGATCAGTATCTAAAAAAAATTATTGCAATTTTGAAAAGCTTCAATCATTTTCAAATGTGAGGTTTGGAATTTTGTCAAACACTTTGGTCTAAAAAAAATTGTCTTTTTATTCTTCGTTTGACTCTTATCCTTTTATTGTGCCCATTGCTTTCATTTCAATTTGGTAATACTTTATCTTTTAAAACAAATATTCCAATGCACTCTAAATTCAAATATATTAATTTTATATGCATTAAATTATTGGCCTCAAGTGCAAAAGTGGGTACAATTCATGGATATTTTTTTTCCTAAGTAGAAAATAAAAATTATTTAGCTTCTAACTTTAAAGGATGACAAATTTTTCTATAAGGTGGGGGCGTAGATGTTTGTTCTATTGAGGTGGGTGTTTCGAGAAAATTAGTATCGTTTTGATTGAAGTTGACAGGACGTAGTTCTTCTTCGATAATCGTTGGATAGAAGGTTAAAAATCTACGTGCTCCTTCAGATTTGATAACTATACGAGTTAGAAAAAATCCAAAATCCAAATCCAAATCCAAAGTTTGCCAATGCAGGCGAAGCTAAAGAACCAAAGACGTATAAAGAAGTATCACAAAATACAGCTTGACAACCAGCCATGGAGGAAGAATTTATAACCTTAGAGCACAATCAAACTTGGAAACCAGTGCCAAGACTAAGAGATATCAAACCTATCTCTTGTAAGTGAGTTTACAAAATAATGTGTTTCTGAGATAGATCAATTGAGGCTCGAAGTTCTCTCAACAACATGGACAAGAAATGATTAAACGTTTGGTCCAGTGACGAAGATCACTATCGTACCGTTCCTCCAGCACTTGGTATAATTAAAGATTGGAAATTATGGCAAATGGATATGAATAATGCTTTCTTGCACGGAGAGTTGAGAGTCGGACAACTTTAAACAAAATAGTAATTCATCGTTAGCTTAAATGTCATTTTATGTAGTTTGGAAGAAGAAGAAGAAGAAAATGTCTTCACAAATGTTAAGGAACCCAAACATGTGTTTTAGCTATCAGCGTTCAGAATCTGTTTCATCTTTTTTCATTTATTGATACACACAAAAAAAGTTCTGCTACATATTTCTTGTTTTTCGTGTCAGCCCACTTAGGGGTTATTTTTCAAAATATCATTTCAAAGTTTCCATCTCAAAATATTTTACATTTTTAACAATCTCGAGAAAGGGTGAGATCAAGCTGCAGCAAATAATCAATTTCCTTCCAAAACTTAAATATAAAAAGAATATGGCACCTCAGTCGTATAAACAAAGAAATCAAGGCTACGCTACTTGTCTTTCACAATCAAATTCCTAAAAATGTTGGTGTTACAGAGGTGTCATGCAATAGTTCTTCGTGTACCTGAGAAGTAATTGAGTGAGCACTTACCATGTAAAGCGACATGGGCGAATACTTGGCCATTCGCTGGTTACAAACAACCTAAACGACAGAACAAATAGGTATTGGGACACTTGTATTTGCTTACTGAGTTTTGGTTAGCTCAACAGGCATCGATTCCAAGGCGGCATATTGGATTTTTCTTCATAAGACCAAGATCCACCTGATGAGAAACAAGGGCCAATGGCAAGGCAGATCTTCATTCAGATATGTTATAATGGATTGCCCATAGTTGTGTTTAAGACAGAGTATAAGAAGAGGTACCTTGTGGCCGAACAGATCCCGAATGTTATCGACACCATACAAGATCATGGTTGGTCTGGTTCCAGGACAAGATGCAACAGAAAATAATGATCATTTATCGTTCATCTAAAAAGTAATTTGATTCTAAATATTCTATTCATTTTCAATTCTGCTCCTTCAACTTTTGAAACTCCTAAAGTAATCCTTATAACAGTAAAAACATGCAGGTGGCCACATTTCTGAGACTAAGTTAAAAAAGAAAGGTCTTTGGCACATAATAGGACACAAGAACCTTACCTCTCGAGCGAAAGACCCCATGCAATAACACGGACATCCTCTGGAAGCCCCATAGGACGTAGCATCTCGGGTCTAAACATTCCTGAATTTCCAACTTCTACCCATTTCTTAAAGCCTTCATGATAACTGACAAATATAATGCATCAAAAATTTGAAGGCGTATTGTATAATAAGCAACAGCAATTTCGAAGACATTCAATTGTTTGTCACCTGAAAATCTCCATGCTGGGTTCAGTATATGGATTATAAGCGGGCTTGAAGCGTAGCTTGGACATGCCTGAAATAAAATAGAGCATCAAGTGAATCCAATTGTTTCCTTTCAAGTATCACTGGCCACACATTAATTAACCAACATTCTGTTCCTAATTTGTTACCTAGACGAGAGAAGAAGTCATACAATACTCCAATCAAGTCTCCAAGAGTAAGTCCTCGATCACATATCAACCCTAAGAACCAGATGCAAATATTTACATACAATACCATAAAGCTGTATTTAGATAATACATATAAAAGTTAAGTTTGATTTGATTTGATTGAAAAAATATTATAACTTTTGAGTTATATAACAAATAAGAGAATGATAAAATGTAACAAATAAGAGAATGATAAAATAAAAAACATTAAATGTATCGCTTGTTGAGATGTGATTCAATGTGACAAAGAAGAGGCACATCGCTTTCGTATCATTTTAATACATTATAGATAGATTAAATGTGACAAAGAAAGATAATCTCTACACAGCCCCCAATTATATAATACATTATAGATAGATTTATGAAATTAGAATTGCCAAAGTTGAGATGGATTATATCATAACCCAAAAACATATTTGCTAATTCATAAATACCTTCTATCTGGTGAAACTCAGCAAGATGGGTTCTATCTACTGCTTCATTTCTGAAAACACGGTCTATCGAGAAGTACTTTTTGGGAGCAAACGGTTTCTGTGAACAAATATTGAGAACAAAGAGAAATTTCAAAACAGATTGACCAGATAATTTGGTAGAAAAAACAATGAAAAACAAAAGTACGATATGAAATTGGAAACTGATAAGGACCGAAGAGCTGGTAAATCAGAATCACACTAAGCTAGAAGTAGAACTTAATGGCTTACGAAATAGACCATATGAATCTCTCTGTGATTTTTTATTTATTTATTTAAAATTGATCAGACAAGTAAGTGATTAATATCGCCCCTTCAAGAGAAGTCCCTCAATTTTTGGACATGACATCCCTCGGGATTCTAACTCAGATACGAAGTGTAATAGCTCAAGCCCACCGTTAGCAGATATTGTCTTCTTTGGGTTTTTTCTTTCGGGCTTACCCTCAAGGTTTTTAAAACGCCTAGGGATAGGTTTCCACACCCTTATAAAGGGTGTTTCGTTCTCCTCCCCAACCGATGTGAGATATCACAATCCACCCCCTTTCAGGACCCAGCGTCTTCGCTGGCACTCGTTCCTTTCTCCAATCGACGTGGGACTCCCACTAAATCCACCCCCCTTCGGGGCCCAGCATCCTTACTAGCACACCGCCTCGTGTCTATCCCCCTTTGGGAACAGCCTCCTCGCTGGCATATAGCCCAGCTTTGATAACGGCATGGTCTTACATAAGTAGTTCAAAACACGAAATTCAACCTAAAGGAAATCATTCAACAATTAAAACTAGAGAAATTAAATGCAAACGTTTATTATTCAAGACAAAACTCAAACAAAACATCTACTGTCCTATAAACCCCTCATTCCAACTTCCATAGTCTTCACAACGTCCACCATCAACCGTAAATGGGAGCCTTGCATTTACCTGAAAAATAGGGTAGCACTTGACTGAAGCATTTTATGAAATACTCAGTAAGTCACCCCACTGTTGAGGTTAGACATAAATACACATATAAAACATGAGTGGAACCTGTCTTCCATTCACTTTATATGGCTTTAGGCCCTTGTTTTATCTAGGGAGGGTCGATGTGCAGTACTTCTCCACACAGCCCATGAACGTATACATGGGCCCACTAGGTGGGCTCATATACGAACCCCCTCTAGGACTGGCTTGGTCGAGCATAACGTATTACATGTCACTGGACACCACGAAAAAGAAAAAGTCTGCATGATATCATAGCGAACATAATATCGAACGTACGCGTTCGTACCATCATAACATAACGGGAAAGTATTCTTATGCACATGACACACAAACATGCATAAGGTCCCATGACTTACCTTACCTGGCATAATATATATTACGTTTCATTTCCTTTTTACATTCCATAGCATGGCTCAGTTAAGCAATGTGTATGCATAGCAAGTCCATCACATTCATAGCATGTAAGAATTCCATAGCATATCAATTTATTTCATGGAAACAGTGTAATAGGATGCATGCATACATGGTAAGCAATTCATGACAATACAAAAACACATAGGCATGACATAACATCGACATTTCACAACAAATATGATGCATGCAAAGGCCACAGGGCATGCACTATCATATATATAGTAAGCTAACTCCAACAGTAAAGTCACTTATCTCGTTGGCCTTGGCCGAAGTTTACTCACGATAAGCTAACAACACCACCTAACTACTTCCTATAAAAACCACATTATATGCTTAGAGCCTTTTCATAACGTAACCCCGCTAAACCTTATATTTAATTATCAAGGTAAGCCTCTAACGTAATCTATTTTGGCAATTAAGAGCTATACCGACCTCAAATGGCTAAAACAAGGGCCATAATGGCTTTAGAAGGGCTGAAAACCTAGGAATCAGTATATTATACGTATACTGAGTTGCCAAGCCGAGTAGCGGGAATTGACGGAGCCGAGGGTACCGAGCTGACAAGCCAAAGGTACAGCTGAAGGCGCGCGTCTTATGGGCGCGGATTTTGTATCCACTGGTCATGGGCCGAACGTAAACGCGGCCCGCGGTCTTCGTCTAGAATGTGGGCTGGAACAGAGAGCTGTGGGGTTGGCTGTGCGTGTTCGTGGGTATACGGAGAAACCTAACTTGCAATCCGTCACTTTGTCTTCCTTACCTGAGAACCATGAAGAAACCCTAATCGCGAACTCCCTTTTCCGTTTATTGACAAGACCGAAGCCCTCATGTTCGTTCTTGCTGCCGTTTAGTTTGCCCCTCCTTGTTATTCAACACCTCAGAGTTGGTTCGCTTTTACCCGAGAAAACTCACTGAAAACTCGAAGCCTCGCGACGTTTTTCGATTTCTCACTTCAAACCCTTCTATCTCTCTCACAGGCGCAACAACGACAATCAAAGGAAAAAAGTGACTATTTAGATACCCTAAGGTTTAAGTGTGCGGAACTGAGGAAAATACTACATTTCTATTAACAAAAGAAAATGTCTCGCCGAAAATTATGCGATTTCCAGCGAGATTCATGCATCATCGAGTATTTTTTTTTTTTTTTGGAAACTCGTACCGTTACATTACCCCTAAGAAGAGCATTCGTCCTCGAAAGTGGCGGTATCCAAAAACAGCTCTTGGTACTTTTCTCTCATCTCATCCTCTCGTTCCCATGTGGCCTCCTTTACTGGTTGGTTTCCCCACCACACTTTGACAGTTCTACTACTAGATTACACTTTGACAGTTCTACTACTAGATTATGCCTTTACCCACAAGGATACTGAAAACCTTAATGCGGCAGTGACAGGTACACTATCTGTTCTTGGTCACCTTGCTTTAACATTGTTTGACTCGGGATCTACGCATTCTTTTATTTCTACTGTTTTTGTTAGTCAAACAAAAATTGGGTTAAAACCCTTGTTGCATGACAGTTAATTGTAATAGTGAGTAGTCGTACAGAGTGGGGATCGTAGAGTAGGTTAAAGGCTAAGATAAATATTAGATAAAAAGGGGATGTAGCAAGCTCTTGGTACAGGACTCTCAAACTACCTATGTCCTCATCAATGAAAGGATTTTCTTGCAGTTGTACGAATGTTCAAATGCATAACAATTCTCCCATTGTTTCTGTATTTAATCATGAATATACTAGAGAAACGGCACTGGTTATATAATATATCAAAGGCTATTTAGAATATGAAAAATCAACCGACTACTTACCCGTGCAAGCAAGTATAACATCCTGGAGGACACAGCAGTTGTATGAGTTCGTAGTAGGTTCTTATTTGCTTCCTCTCTTTTCCAATCATATCCATATCTAAATAAGGGAAAATAATAAGAATAAACAAATTTTTTTGAAAAAATAAGTTTCTGAAATACAAAGCAAAGAAAGAACGGGGGCGTCTAGAAGAACAGATATCATACCCTTTGGATCCATAACCACCATTCTCATGGACCTGCTTCACCCTCTCCACATAATCTTCAGGAAGTTCCTTCGTGCTGGAAGGAGCTACAGATATAACACCAAAGAACTATTAAGAAAAAAAACCAACCATAAAACTTTTGATATTCAGCAATGAAGTGGAGGAGACCTTGCAAGAAGAAAGTATCATGTGCATCACGGGCAGGGTGTTGTTGGGGTTGGAATAATGCATCAAAGTTCCAGAAGCTGTGCGCACAGAAGAGAAAGAAAAGCTAATAAGAATATATTAAAATTCTTTTTAGTAGTAGCACTGACATATATTCAGTCATTTCCAAGGAAACTACGGATGTAAAACCTATCATTCTAGAAGGGGAGCCGGGGAGCACTCCTACCTGCTCTCGACAAAGTTATTGGTAGGCATCTCTTCAAACCTGAAATCATAAACCGAAATATAGGCCTATAACTGTAATTTTTTGTTTATAGTAAATACTAAAAAAACATAAACATAAGAGTTACTCACCCCATTTGACGAAAAATATTTTTTAATTGCTGCCGAACCTAAATGTTGAAAAGATGTCCAAGTAATAAAGAGAAACAGACGTTCAGTTTCAGTACATAAATAGATACTGAAGGTATGCATAGGCAAAAGGGGGAACATCAAAGAATAAGGCATCATTTACAACCTTGCTAATTAGTTTGAGGATTATTGGAATCTATGAAGTATGATCGGAATATAGTGAGGTCATGTCACCCATCAATCTGCCTCTACCTAAGTTTAAAGCCCAATGAAAGATAGGTTTTGATAATCCTTCTGTATCTATAACAATATCAAATGTGCCATAGAGACTCCCTAGATTAAAGTTCCTCTAAGGGATTCAACCTCATTCTACAAATATAGTTACTTTTGGTTTTTTTGGATAACTTGATCAACAGGCACAATCATCAGCAATCAAAGTACGTTCTTTAAAGGATTTAATGTTAACCTATAAATTTATTCTAAAAGAAGGATTTCCATTTTTTCAAAAGAAATGGAGTATTCTTACCTTGAGCAATGGATGAAGATGACCACACTCAAGGGGCTGACCTTTGGCATTGAAGTTATACTCTTTGAACTCTAGTTCTCTCCAGTCTCCCCTAGATAATGCGAAGTATTAATTTATCAGTTTCCAAGTTTTTCAATACAAGATGCATGAACTAGAAAGAAATGAGTAAACTGGACATGATAATTGATGTTTCAGTGGCAATTTCACTCGTCCAACAAATTGAGCAGACATATTTAAGCCTACAATAATTCAATAGGTAAAAGTGATTGAAGACGAAGTAGGAAATGAGAGTTTAATGTTAAACAAAAAAACAAGTGTCAAGAATTGGCATTGGACGCATATACCAAAGAGAANAAAAAAAAAAAAAAAAAAAAAAAAAAAAAAAAAAAATTATGTGTTTTTGAAGCTTACTGCCATAAAATAATATCCATGCATGAAACAACATTAGGAAAATAGAGGACCTCTGAAGATTTTCCCGCGTTAAATCTGTAGCAGCCTTTTTCCTTCTTGGAGCGTAACTAGGACCCTTCTTCACTGAGTAGCCTTTCCACGTTCTAGAAAAAGTCAAAATAAACATTTTTAAGATAACAAACAGATAGAAATCTGTATCATGTGCTAGAATAAAGCTTCTTAAAGTATCGAAACTAAGCCCACTCTAAAACAGTATGAAAATTTCCAAAACCAATTTTATAAATACACACATGTATGTATATATATAAGTAACAGAGAAGATATATTCAGCAATCTAACGAACAATTAACCAAATAAGGAACTGTCAGTGCATCCTCGATGGAAAACCAAATATAGAGGTCCACATGTCTAACAATCAGGTAAGAGGAACATAAATTTTTAAAATATATAATTAAATATCTACTGAATAAATAAATCATGAAAACGAGAAGTATGATAATTACTGGGATACGATTAGCTTTCTTGCTTTGAGAGCCTTCACGTCATCATCATGGATTTCCTAGAGTCAAAATCCGAAATTCTTAGCTGATCTAGACCGAGATATTTGACAAATTATTCAAGAAAAAATATATCAATATGGATAACAGTGATGATGAGGTAGATAGCCAAAACTCCAACCATTTGAAATAATTTTTTTTTTTTTTTTTTTTTTTTTTTTTCCTTTTTCTTTTTTCATTAACTCAACAAAAGCAAATATCTATGTAAAAAGCTATCACAATTCACAATCCAAACATCTATGGTAGTACAGTCCATTCAATTTAATTGTTTTTATTTTCCTTTCTTTTCTAAAAAAATAGTTGCATTAGTTCAAAACAGTATTACAAAATAGGAGGATGAAACAACCTCCAAACTGGACGCCAGGTTTCTCTCTCTGTTGTATTATGGAGTAAATACA
Organism: Cucurbita pepo subsp. pepo; assembly: GCF_002806865.2. NCBI lineage: Eukaryota > Viridiplantae > Streptophyta > Magnoliopsida > Cucurbitales > Cucurbitaceae > Cucurbita > Cucurbita pepo. The sequence continues at coordinate 64,406 of NW_019646513.1, forward strand.
AAAATTTCCACAAACTGTAACATTTTGAAACACTTTGATGGTGCTCTCAAAAGTTTCCTGCAACAAGAGAGTTTTCTAGAATGTATATGGAGCTATTACATTGTCAGTTACAAATTTAGCCTCCTAAGTTTGAAATGCATGCAGGTAAATAGGCTAGACCAAAACCTTAAGAAAAACAAAAAATGAAGAACTATTTGCCCTGAAAATAATGAGAAATGTGAATCTAGTTCCCAACATGTGAGTCATTATATCACAACACCCATTATGCAATAGTATCTAAATAGTCAGATACCACTTTCCAAGAAGTCCCAAGTGAACTGATGATATCAAGCTATTACTCCAAATAATACTTTCGAACTGCCTTTCTAGAGATACAGTATGACCATAAACAAGAAATGAATGAAACTCATTAATGAAGCTTCAACATCCAAGAATCTGTGTAATACAAAACCAATGAATTATAATCAATGATCACCTTTCCATCTTTTATCTGCAGAAGCAAGTTTTTCACCTTATCATCAACATGTTGAACCTACAGGAAAAATCACTTATGAATAACCAAAAAGAATGTAAAGGAGCTTTAATTATAATATCTAAGCTAGAAAGTAATAATGGTCAGAAGCTAATCTGTGTTATATCCTGGTTACAGTAGTATAATGGTTATTTCATACAATCAGCACCACTTGAGATCATTTTTCTCAACATTTTGATACAGAACACCACAAAGTGTAAGTGACAAACCTTTCTGGATATTAATTGCTTCCCCATTTCAACCCATTTGTTCTTTGCTGCCTGAGCACATCCAATTTTGAAAACAGATAGACCCAACTTCTTCTGCAACAACAGACCAGTTGGACATTTGCAACAAACAACTTCAGCACTAGGATGTACTCAAATCCAAAAAATATGAAAATGAAGGCAAAAACTAAAAAAATAAAATGCCTAATTTTGCATCCAAACAGCTCTCACATCATCAAACTCAAATGAAAAGACCTCATTGGGATAATCCTCATACTATTCAACACATCAAACCAAAATGAACAATCATAATGGCAATATCACCTGTAGTTCTTCTCTTGGAATTCCCTCGGGTGGAATTGCCAGCAATAGCTGCACCTCAGGTGATCCCGTAGCAGCATAAGTCTCGCCCTCACCAGTAAGAATCCATTTCTCCTTCTTAATGTCCTGAAAATCTCTCAAAAAGGAAGATGTGATCAATTAATGAATTCACAGTTCAATTATTCGTGAAAATATCAAACTATCAGAATATGAAATAACCAAAGACAACAAATTAATCACGAGAAATACTTGAAACAACTATCCAAATCAACATTAACAACCGTCTGCAAACGGTTGACCAATCAAACGTTATAGCAACTGTTAAGGATAGTTGACCGTTCATTATAAGGCAAATATCTAGATATTTGCCTTACATTACGGGTTACCATAGTTGCCATTTTATTAAAGGTAAATATATTGTATTCATTTATTATTCTTTCCTTTTATCACTATTTCCATATTATTTGTAATTTACCATATTTCTGTATTCTGTAAATGATTATAAATAAGAGAACTCTCACCACCATTGAAGCGTGGTGGATTCAGCAAACATTCACATGGTATCAGAGCCCTTTCGGTTTAGCAACCCTGATCCTGTCTTCTCTATGGCTTCCGAATCTTCTTATCATCTTCTTCCTTTCAATACTCTAATCCACATGATCACCATCAAACTTTCTTCCTCCAATTATCTTCTCTGGAAAAGCCAACTTCTCCCTCTCCTTGAGAGTCAAGACATGCTGGGCTATGTCGATGGAACTATGGTTCCACCACCTCGCTTTGAACCAGAAACTTCCTCTTCCTCCTCAACACTCAACCCCAAATATTTGGCATGGAGAGCAGCCGATCAACGACTTCTCTGTCTCCTGCTCTCCTCTCTCACTGAGGAAGCCATGGCTGTTGTCGTTGGTTTATCTACTGCACGTGATGTTTGGCTTGCGTTGGAAACTACGTTCACCCATCAGTCGAAAGCTCGTGAACTGAGACTCAAGGATGACTTGCAGTTGATGAAACGTGGCACCAAACCTGTTGCTGAGTATGCCCGTGCCTTCAAAAAAATTTGTGACCAACTTCATGCCATTGGCAGACCGGTCGAGGACATTGATAAAGTGCACTGGTTCCTTCGTGGACTCGGCACCGAATTTTCAGCTTTTTCTACTGCTCAGATGGCTCTCACCTCTATCCCCTGTTTTGCAGATTTAGTCTCTAAAGCTGAAAGTTTTGAGTTGTTTCAGCGCTCCCTTGAGTCCTCTAACTCCACTCCTACAGCATTCACAGTCACTAATCGTGGTCGCACCCATGGAAGCCACCCTGCTTCCTTTACCAACCAGCGAGGTCGTTCTTATTCTCACAAAAACAACTCTTCTAATCGAGGACGAACCCACTCAAGTCAAGGTCGTCGACCACCTCACTGCCAAATATGCCGCAAAGAGGGCCATTATGCTGACCGCTGCAACCAACGGTATGTTCGACCTGATTCTTCTCATGCTCACCTTGCTGAAGCCTTTAACACGTCATGTTCTATTGCTGGACCCGATACTGCTGATTGGTTTCTGGACACTGGAGCTTCGGCCCATATGACTGCCGACCCATCTATTCTGGATCAGTCTAAAAATTACACGGGTAAGGACTCTGTGATTGTAGGAAACGGTGCATCCCTACCCATTACCCACACCGGTACTCTTTCTCCTGTTCCAAATATTCACTTGTTAGATGTCTTGGTTGTCCCTCACCTCACTAAAAATCTTCTTTCCATAAGTAAATTAACGTCTGATTTTCCTCTCTCCGTTACATTTACTAATAATCTTATTACTATCCAGAATCGTCAAACAGGAAGGGTGGTGGCAACCGGTAAAAGAGATGGAGGGCTATATGTGCTGGAGCGCGGCAACTCTGCTTTTATTTCAGCCCTTAGAAACAAATCTTTACGTGCTTCATATGATTTATGGCATGCTCGTCTGAGTCATGTGAATCATTCTGTTATTTCTTTTTTAAATAAAAAAGGTCATCTTTCTCTTACGTCTTTATTGCCTTCTCCATCATTATGTAATACTTGTCAGCTTGCGAAAAGTCATCGATTGCCTTATTCCCGCAATGAACGTAGGTCGTCTCATGTGTTAGATCTTATTCATTGTGATCTTTGGGGTCCTTCTCCCGTCAAATCAAATTCGGGTTTTCTTTATTATGCTATTTTTATTGATGATTATTCTCGATTCACTTGGTTTTACCCTTTAAAATTTAAATCTGATTTTTTTGATATTTTTCTTCAATTTCAAAAATTTGTGGAAAATCAATATTCTTCTCGTATCAAGGTATTTCAAAGCGATGGTGGTACCGAATTTACTAGTACTTGTTTCAAAACTCATTTACGTAATTCTGGCATCCACCATCAACTCTCTTGTCCATATACACCTGCTCAAAATGGTCGTGCTGAGAGAAAACATCGTCATGTGACTGAGACTGGCTTGGCCCTTCTCTTTCACTCTCATCTTTCTCCTCGTTTTTTGGTTGACGCCTTCAGCACTGCAGCTTACATTATCAACCGGTTGCCTACTCCACTTCTTGGAGGTAAGTCACCCTTTGAACTCCTTTATGGCTACACTCCACATTATGACAATTTTCATCCCTTTGGTTGTCGTGTTTATCCTTATTTGCGTGATTATATGCCTAACAAGCTTTCTCCCCGCAGCATTCCTTGTATTTTTTTGGGTTATAGTTCTGCTCATAAAGGGTTCCGCTGTCTTGATCCCGCCACCACTAAGCTATATATCACCTGCCATGCTCAATTTGATGAAACTCACTTTCCTGCTATCCCTAGCTCCCAGGCCCAACCTCTTTCCTCTATTCCTATTTCAAATTTCTTGGAACCACATCTTCATCATATTGATTCATCCCCCCCTACCACTTCATCACCGCACATTCTTGGATCCAGTTTCATCCCCGTGTGATATTTGTTCTGACCTTGTAGATGAGTCTGTGCAGGTTGATACTTCTCTTGCAGGTTCCACTTTGCCACCCTCGACTTCTAATTCGACCTCTATTGAACCTCCTGTTGATTTCTCTTCTTTGGGCACTCATCCTATGATCACACGAGCCAAAGCTGGTATATTCAAGACTCGTCATCCAGCAAATCTTGGTATTTTGGGCTCATCTGGACTTCTTTCTGCTCTTCTTGCATCCACTGAGCCAAAAGGATTCAAATCTGCGGCTAAGAATCCTGCTTGGGTGGCTGCCATGGATGAAGAAATTCGAGCATTACAACAAAATGATACTTGGACTTTGGTTCCTCGCCCTGCCAACACCAACATCGTGGGCTCTAAATGGGTGTTTCGTATTAAATATTTGCCTGATGGATCCGTCGAGCGTTTCAAGGCTCGTCTTGTTGCCAAAGGTTATACTCAGGTTCCTGGTCTTGACTACACTGACACTTTCAGTCCGGTTGTCAAAGCTACCACTGTCCGTGTTGTGCTTTCTATTGCAGTCACAAATAAATGGCCTCTTCGACAACTTGATGTCAAGAATGCTTTTCTCAATGGAACTCTTATTGAACGTGTTCATATGGAACAACCTCCTGGGTATATTGATCCTCGATTTCCCACTCATGTTTGTCTATTAAAGAAAGCCCTCTATGGCTTAAAGCAAGCTCCTCGTGCTTGGTTTCAGCGTTTTAGCTCATTTCTTCTCACACTTGGGTTTTCTTGCAGTCGCGCTGACACGTCCCTTTTTGTCTTTCATCAGCAATCTAACATTATCTATTTGCTTCTTTATGTTGATGACATTATTGTTACCGGCAACAACTCATCTCTTATTGACAGCTTTACTCGCAAGCTTCATTCTGAGTTTGCTACCAAAGATTTGGGTTCTCTCAGTTACTTTCTTGGTCTTGAAGCTTCACCCACTCCTGATGGTCTCTTTATTAGTCAGTTAAAATATGCTCGAGATATTCTTACTCGTGCTCAGTTGCTCGATAGCAAACCAGTTCACACTCCCATGGTTGTTTCTCAACACCTGACTGCTGATGGTTCTCCTTTCTCTGATCCTACTCTCTACAGATCTCTTGTTGGCGCCCTTCAGTACTTGACTATTACGCGTCCAGATATTGCCTATGCTGTCAATTCTGTCAGTCAATTCTTGCATGCCCCTACTGCAGATCACTTTCTTGCTGTCAAACGTATTCTTCGCTATGTCAAAGGAACACTCCACTTTGGTCTTACCTTTCGTCCATCCACTGTTCCTAGTACGCTAGTCGCTTATTCGGATGCTGACTGGGCTGGTTGTCCCGATACTCGTCGTTCTACATCCGGCTATTCTATTTATCTTGGTAACAATCTGGTTTCTTGGAGTGCCAAAAAGCAACCTACTGTCTCACGCTCCAGCTGTGAATCTGAGTATCGTGCTCTTGCCACAACTGCTGCTGAACTTCTTTGGGTTACGCATCTTTTGCATGACCTCAAGGTCCCTATTTCACAGCAGCTCTTACTCTTATGTGACGACAATAGTGCTATTTTTTTTTAGCTCTAACCCCGTTTCTCACAAGCGGGCCAAACATGTTGAACTAGATTATCATTTCCTTCGAGAACTTGTTATCGCTGGCAAACTTCGCACACAATATGTACCCTCTCATCTCCAAGTTGCTGACATCTTCACAAAGAGTATTTCTCGACCTCTCTTTGAATTTTTCAGATCCAAGCTTCACGTTCGTTCAAATCCGACGCTCAGCTTGCGGGGGGTGTTAAGGATAGTTGACCCTTCATTATAAGGAAAATATCTAGATATTTGCCTTACATTACGGGTTACCATATTTGCCAGGTAAATATATTGTATTCATTTATTATTCTTTCCTTTTATCGCTATTTCCATATTATTTGTAATTTACCATATTTCTGTATTCTGTAAATGATTATAAATAAGAGAACTCTCACCACCATTGAAGCGTGGTGGATTCAGCAAACATTCACATCAACAATCATATACAAGCAAAACCAATTCACGAGTATTAAAGAAATGTTGTCTTAGTCTACCACGCGCCAATTGTCAATTGACGCATAAAGATTGAGAACCAAGCAAATGCGGATGACTCTGCAAACAATGACAAGTAAAAATCCAGGTAAACCGTCCCTTCCAGCACAAACCAAACTCAAACAAACAGCATGGACTAGTTATCAGCTTGCTAAACTGGAAATTGATAGTAGCAGAAAGAAACATATACGAAGAAAAGGGAAAGAAGCAAGCGTACTTCAGCATCAACGTATCTGAAGCCGTTGAGACTCTTGATGATGTTGACGACCTCGTTGTGATCAAGTCCAAATTCGTGGGCGAACAGTCCAGAATCGGAGATTTCGACGTTCTTCTCAAGGTAACGGAGAATTGCTTCCTCCGCCATCTCAACGATGGGATTGCGGCCTCTTACTTCAACGCTCACGAGCAGCAGCAAACAGTTGGTCTTTATTTTCTGTGCGCCAAAATATGCTCTCACAAAAGCCCTGACATGACGACAAAAGCAATAGAACAGCATCAGATTCCCCAGGCGACTGGCTTGTTGGGCCTGGACGTTGTTGGGCTTCAGGCGACTGGCTTGTTGGGCCTGGACGTTGTTGGGCTTTTACAATAGTGTAACTACATGAGCTTCATCAATTTAAAATTTTGGACCTTTGTAAAAAATTATGCTTTAAAGCAATTCATTCCACATAATTTCTCTTTTTTTTTTCTTTTTTTTTTGTCTTCAAATTGAGTAGTCAAGTTTCTTTTGGAGTTTGGTTGCTCCAACTTTAGTGGTTATTCTAGGTTGTTTTTGTTTTTAAAATTTTAAATCCATCCAAAGTTGTTATCATATAATGATATATCATTTTAAAGACGTTGCAAATACATATATATTTCAAGAAAATATTTTAACTTTGTACGGGCACCTCATAAAACCAAATAAAAAAAAATGCATCCAAATTTATTTGAAAATTGAAAAACTCCTAACCTAGTACATCGAGTTTGCAAAGTAAATAAAATGTAAGAATGACGTGGAAGTTCAAAAAAATACCGTATGAGAATTAATTTTTCGATTTTTTCTTAAAAGTTCAAAGTTTCAGAATTTTATGGAAGGCAGAATTTTATGGGAGGCACAGGTAACATGTGTAAGCTCTTTTGTTTGCCCTATTCCACTGTTGTTTTTCCTTTCGAGGACCCACCAGAGAAATTTTAAAAAATTTGGAGTTCCGAGCTCCGAACATCGCTAGGATGTGCTACCATGTGAGTATACCTTACAAGTGGTTGAATATGCATGTTTAGGATTCTAGAAGGGTTATTTGTATGAAAATGTTATATATGTTAAGGATGATTACCAAAACACCCTTAGGATGATATTGATGATGCATGTCAATTTCTATGCTTTTCTTTGTGTTAAACAAGGATAAGATATTATGATTTATGTTTTGGGCAATGGATGAATGTTATCTCTCTGTTGAGTTTGCTTGTGTGTTATATATTATGATTTCTATGCTTTCGGCGATTGATTGATGCATTCTTCCATATCGATGATTCATGATTCATGCATGTAAATTAAATGAATCTAATAGGTACCTGAATCAAAGTTGAGATATATAAAGTTGAGAATATATCTTGAGTATTCATGAACAAAATCTTAATAACAATTGTCAATAGTTGATATGGATGAGTGAAGATGATGATGGTATGCGTCACATGGTCAATGGTCATTGCTCAAGGTGCCAATCCAACAGTAGCACTTATTATCAAAATCGTCTATTTTTCATTTCATCTGCTAGGATTTTACCTCCTTTTTACAATTTCTTCAGTCTGCTCTCCCAAAAATGAAAGAACGCATAACATGATTGTAGGACACAAATGAATGGTTCCATCTCTTTAAGTAATAACCCGCTTCGTCACATAAGTTTAGTATATGAAAATGTCCTATATCATCCCCACTATTATAATGCCTTCCTATTCACCCAATTCTATTTTCAACTATTCAAATACTATTTTCAACTATTCAAATATCTGATGTGCGTGAATGAACCAAGATCATATCTAAATAAAAGCGATCCTAAAAATAAAATAGCTAAAATTATGATTTGCTTTTATGTTGAAAAACCCAAAAATTTAAAACAGACGTACAAGTGTTGATAAGAATGAATACAGGGGAATGCTTGGGCACACAATGACCCTATTACATTACATTAGGAGGATACAGGGGAATGTTTGTGTGCCCCAATAACATTACATTAGGTGTTAGGCGGATACAGAGGGGATTGCTGAGGCATTGGGCAAATCCTACTAATCCTAAATATTGGTTATCACGTGGCTCTTCGATTGACCCCATTTCAATATCAAGATTTATTTATATTTATATATATTGAACTATTTCCTGTTTAATATATTAAGACCATTTAGAAGTTAGTGTTTCCATATTTTAATGGCCCAAACATTACCGGTAGTTACCATCCAACACAGCCGAAGGAAATCCAAAAACTCCAAACATTCGAATCATGATGGAGATGCTACTATGATTCTCACTGATTCTTGGAAATATGAATTTCTATAGGGTGGGAATAGGTAGATGGAATGACGACGGAATAGTTCCAAATAAAGAAGAGCAGGAGATGTTTATAAATTGTAGGGTGAGAGAAGATCCTCATTCTCATAGTTCCAATAACTTGACAAAGTAAACATGGTCAAGTATTATGGTTTTGTTATTTGAATTGTCGTCTGAATGCGTCATACTCAGAGGTAAGGAGGCTAGTTGCACAGAAAAAAAAGTGGGAAGAACTCAGCAGCAAGTGCTCATTGACTACAAAATCTAATAACTTGACCAAACCTTCGAAAATTCTCTGAAGAAAATGTCAAATCAATAGAACATCTGTTCTATACTCGGAACCATATTCATCTATGTACTGTGTTTGTTTGGCTCTTATTCCTGTTAGGAGAGTCTTGGATTTTCGTAGTTTGATAAAAAAAAAAAAAAAGCAATGGATGTGATTGTGGCAGCTGAACGGGTCTCGGGGAATGTGTTTGAGGGATGGAAAATATGAATTCAAGTATGATAGATTTATAGGCGAAACACTATGAGAGAAGAGGTTTCCAGTATGGTAAATGTTACTTTAAGATTGACATCTCTAGCTATAGACAGCTTGCAACTCTCTTAGATTAGCTGGAACGAGTGTTCAAAACTCATATCTAAGGGGTCTCCAGGTGAGTAGCTAATCTAAATGGATCCATATTTCGGATATTATGACTGCCATTTAGATGAGCTACTCGAACCTTGATCGAATATTATTACTGCTAGAAAAAGAGATTAAGCAACTGTCGTAGAAGAATGAAGACATGTGACTGCAATTCATAGGACAGCCATGTTCAATGTTCCATGTTGGATGGATCATAGAAAACTCCAGTGAACTCTGTAGCAACAAAAAACCAGCCGCAATTCATCCAGTAATATTCCCTGATGAAAAATGGGACTACGCAAACACATAACAAAAGAGAAAAGTATGAAAATTGTTAAAATGATAAACAAAAAAAGGGCATCAGTTCTCCAAGGTGATGTAGCATCAATGAAATGATTCAGACGCAAATTACCCATTTGTTATATGAGATTCATCATATGCCCAATCACTCATTCCCATCTAAATCAAATTCAAAATAAAAGGATGTTCTGAAACATGATTGATAAGAAAATCCAAAAGAAAATAAATTACGAAAAAGAAAAAAGAAATCAAATCATATCTAGATCTGAATTCAGAAAAAGCAAATTACAAGACAGTTAAAAATTTAGAAAAAGTAAAACAGAAGAGAATATTGAAGAGCGATCGGAACCTGTCGGGATTCACTGTAACATCACACTAAATTAGTCAGTGGATTGACAGACATGAATTTCTATCGTCACCTCGCATTTTCAGTTAATCAAAACAACAGAATCAAGAAAGAACAACGAAAACAGCCACAGAAATCGAAGAACAACCACAAAAAAAACAAAAAAACAAAAAAGAAGGGAAAAGCTCAGAACTTCTTAGAGGGATGTGTAGCCATCACCGACGACCCCTCGTAAGAGGACGGCTATGGCACAGAAATCTTCCTCACAGCTTCAATGTCAAAGCAAAATAGACGATTGAGAAGAACAATTCTCAACGAAAAAAACAATTAAACGTTGGGCGGAAAACGATGGAGAAAGAAGGAAAGCCAAGGCCTAGGGTTTGATGAGTTGAGGGAAATTGAAGCGAAAGAGGGCCTTTTATAGACCCATTCACCCACCGCTCCCTTTGCCGTAACCCTAATTCCCTTTTCAATTTGAAACCCTAATTTCCTTCCACGTATTTGATTTTCATTTTCGTCCTTCAACTTCTAATTTTATTAATTTAAACCCGCACTTTAAAACTTATTTAATTTATAATAATAATAAAGAAGATTTAATTTAAATTCCACTAATTTATTCCATTAGTTTTATCATTATTATATATTGATGCTTTTAAGGAGTGTCTTAAATAACAAAATTCATTACTGAAATCCCTCAAAATGTCACATACAAATAAACCAAAAAGTATAAAGCTACAATTAAAAGTATAATGATATTGAGGTACATGATTTCATTAGTGAATATTCTAATAATAAAATACTTCCGGATTAAGTTGTAAAAACTGGAGTTATTTTAAAATTATAAGAAAATGTCATCCATAAAACATACAGTTGCAATCTAGTGTTTGCTAAATTTCTGTGAAGTGGGAAAAATGGGAAAATTCAGAGCTTTAAACTCTCTCATGCATTAAATATGCATAGCTTAGGGGGTGCGTCGAATCACTGAAAGGCCTTGGTTATTCTCCAATTTGTCGAGCCGATCAATAATTCTACGGAAGGTCAAGGTGAATTGGGACCTCCAAGTGGTGAACCAGTCCTATGAGTAGGTTGAGAAGGCTATGTCTTTAGGTTAGGCCGAAGCTCAAGAATTGGCAATTGGCAGTAAGAGACGGGCTATTGGAAGTCGGTGTTGATCCCTATAATGGGTTGACTTTGGATCATTCAGTGGGTACCAAAATTGGTGGTTCGACATTTGACAGTTCTGGATAGACAATCGATGATCAATGGAGAACAAAATATTTTCCTCACCAATTTTTCACCAATTTTTCACTTTAAATATTATGGTATTGTCATGCAGTATACTTTTTAACTCTATATACATATATATATATACATATGCAGCTCTCAAACGCTCCCACCTCGAGCGACAGTGGTTTAAGGGAAATTCAAATTCATAGGTTATAAATTATTTTAAACAAGCCTAAACTAAAATAGTTTATTATAGTTTAGTAGGGTCAATTTAAACATAATTCAACCTGTCCACTAAAAGGTCAAACATTCAAATCTAACTCTCGCGTGGTTGAACTTAGAAAAACAATTATTCATTTGGCTTGTAATTACACGACTAACTCTGAAAAATATTATTAGACAAACTAGTAATACTATGGTGTAATAACCTGTTAATAACAATAACAAGATGAGAATTAGGAAAGAAGCCAAAAATTACAGAATTCCCCATAGGAATTTGTACAAGGGATTATTCTAACAGAGAAGTAGAAGGAATAATTAAGAATATGGGTAATTTGAAAAGCAAATTCACAAGACAAAAGCTTTAGAAAGAAGGTGGTGGGAATAACCTGTAAGCATTGTTTCAGAGGGGTGAATTATTTGGACACACTTCAATTTGGGGTTATTTAAAAATGCTACTCACAGAGCAATCGTCATGAACTCGCCAAATGGTTTCACCCAACAGATTTGCTACTGAAAGAACAGTCAACTGAGGGAAATAGTTCTCTGTGATTGCTGGGATTGTGTTTGTAACTATCACCTCTTGAAACAACCCGCTCGATAACCTCTCGATCGCTGGAGGGCTGCACGGTGATCAACAACATAATAAATGTGCAAAAATCATACAAGTTTTGAAGGAATTAATCATATACTGTAACCATGTTATTACCTAAATACAGCATGAGTGCAGCAAGCATAAACTTCCCTAGCACCCTCTTGATGTAAAAGAGCAGCACCTTTTGAAATAGTCCCTGCACCCAGAAAGGCAAAAACAAGAACGAAAATATAAAAGATATACACCAGGTGAAGACAACTTTGCTGTGAATCAGAGTCTAAAATAAGAACATTTTTCTTGGAAGTTTAGGGTCTAGAAAATATACATAGCTTTGATCTGTGTTCTTTCTTTTTTTGTTTTAATCATTTTTCAAAAATTGCATCTTAAAAGTAACTATTATACATTTTAACATCCAAAGGTATCCATAACTTCTCACCAGCAGTGTCGATCATGTCGTCCACCATGACAGCAACTTTTCCTTTAACGTCACCGATAAGGTTCATCACCTGCAAGGTAAACGACAAGCATTGGCATTTGGATGTGCAAGAAACAACACACAAGGTCCATAAATCCAAGAATGCAACATATCTGTCAAGTGGCCTAAAGAATTTCAAAAAGACGTTCAATACTTGGCCTGGATTTCATTCAATCATGGACCATAGTATTGCCACTCTTGAGCCTATTGTACCCAACTGCCAATCGAGGACTATATTTTGCTTATGATGTTCCATATTTGCATCTAAACAATTGTCAGCCTTCTAAAGCTACTAAAGATTATGATTGGTGATTCAAAAGTGAACAACTATGATCTCATCCAATTCTTTTGTTCTAGTCACTATTCATTCTCATTCGAAGTTCAAATAGGAACCAAACCTAAGAGGATGGGAGAATGGTTCTGGAAGATGTTTACCTCAGCAACGTTGTGTGCTTGACGCCTTTTGTCCACAATGGCTAAAGGAGCATCAGATAGCTTTTTGGCGAAAGCACGAGCTCTTGCAACACCGCCAACATCAGGAGAGACCACAACCAGATCATCGTAACAAATTGTCTTGCTGGCAAGATAATCTAGAATCACAGGCTGGTAACCAGATAGAAAATTAATGTTATTACAAACCCAACCAAATATATGGAAGAAGCGAGTTAAATATGAAATACCTCACAGTACACATGATCAACAGGTATATCGAAGTAGCCCATCGACTGTCCAGAATGGAGATCACAAGCAAGAACACGGTTGGCACCTGCTTCTGTTATAAGATTAGCAACAAGTTTGGCTGCAATTGATTCACGACCTTGAGTCTGTGAGGCAAAACAATTCCAACAGATAATTTTACAACCATCAGAGACTAGAATAAAAATGACGGAAAAAACTAGTTATAATCTTCAACATACTATTTTAAGTACTCTACTCTTTCATGGTTCCCATTTAAGTTGAAACCCAATCAAGAACATTACAATCGAGATTGCAGCATGTCTATTTACATCATCAATAGTTTTCCAGGCATATCTAAGCCACGTAACTTCGTTTATAGGTTCAACAAACTATTCTAAAGATTAAACTTGCCTTTCTGTCAGCTCTGGCATATCCAAAATATGGGATTACTGCAGTGATATTTTTGGCTGACGCCCTCCGACATGCATCTATCATAACAAAAAGCTCCATGAGATTCTCATTTGCAGGAGGGCAAGTGGGCTGTATTATGTAAACATCACATCCTCTCACACTCTCTTTCAACTGGACATAAATTTCTCCATCAGCAAATCGCTTAATGTTAACCTTTGAAAGTTCCAAACCCATATACCTTGAAACTTCCTAAAAATAAAAACCGGAAAGTTAGAAAGCACATCCATGCAAAAATCTGAGATCAGTATAGAAAGAGTGGTAGATCAAACCCAAATAATTGAGGAAATTGAAGGCTTGTTTCAAATATTGATATGCAATAAATTAAGACCAGCAAAGCGGAACTTTTAGGTGAGCAAGAATCAAAACTTTGAGGTAACCTATCAACATATATATATTCATAGATCATGTAGTGTACTATGAAGTGAATTCCTTTTAGAATTTTGTTTCTTTTCATTATATCAATGAGAATGAAGATAACACTAATGGAACTTGATCGCACACTAATTATTAGATTTAAAAATAACATTCACAAGATGACATGAACTGTACTGGTTAATAAAGTTGAAAAAGAGTGATTCTGTTGTTCGATAATAATTGAAGATGACGACATATGAACAATCAAACGAATGACAATTGAAGTACAACAGATTTGGACATTTAGCGAAAATAAAACCATAAATCGTTTCAATACAATACTGAGAAACAACACGGAATACAGTTCTACTTACTTGAGACAGAGCAAGATTTGCAGTTCCAGAAAACAATTTTAAACGATTAACGCTTCTGTCAACCGGTCTCCCCATTCTAGCCGATTCCAAGAACTCCGGTAGACTACGCTCATTAAGAATAGGAACAATTGGTTTCCCATTACCATATCTGCCCGATTCAGGCAGACTACACTTCTACACAACACAAAAACCCCAGATAAAAACCACACACAAACACAAATAAACTAATAGAACAAATTAAAATTACGATCCATCCATACACCACACAAGTCGAAATGATCAAAACATGCAGAATCAGAAGGTTGCAGAAATTGTAATTCAAAATAAACCAGAGTGAAACAAGAATGCAATTATTAGTAGAGAGAAAGAGAGGCGTACGAAGGTGTAACAACGAGAACAAGTTGGAGAGACAGAGTCGTGGGAGAAGAAATCTCTGCTTCTGCGGGTGATAAAGGAGGCGTGGTAGGCGGAGGAGGAAGATACGGCGGAGTAAGAGGAGGAGGGACAGGAGGGAAGGACAAGCGAGGCAGCCATGTCCAGCGGCAAAGGGAGGTGGGCCGAAGGAATTAACGCAGTTTGAGGTTGAGCTGGAGGAGTTTATCTATGGCGATTGTCCCCCGCCATTAATAGAGCTCGGATTTTTTAGTTTGATCTACAAAAATCAAAATGGGAAAATACGTCGTTGGTAGTGGATAGACTAGCGCCGTGTGCGAGTCAGATTTCTAAACTTTATTCCTTTATATTTAATTGTTATTATTCTCTATTTTAATTAATCGTATCCTATCGAGCTGAGTGATGATATTTTAACATTCCCCTCATCATTAGTCCTCGTTCGTCGTACCATATGAGTTGATCGTCACACCATATGGGTTGACAACGAAAGCCCTCATATTTACCGATATTCAACTCTCTGTAGACAAGTCTGCCACTTTGCCATTCCTATTCTTATTTTCTTTCAAGACTTTTTCTCTGATAAAATGGTAATGCACCTCCACATGGTTTGTTCGAGTACGAAATATTTGATTTTCTACTAGACGAACCGCATATTGGTTGTCGCAATAAAGTGGTACTGGATAGTCAACGTTCTTGTACAAATTCTTCGTTAAGAGTTTCAACCATGTGCTTTCTTTAGCTACTACAGCTATTGATTTGTTCTCTGTGTTCTGTAGTTGACAATGGTACTATTGGTTGTTTTTTATTACACCAAGAAATTACTTCCGAACCGAGGTTAAACACATACCTAGTGCTTGATCTTTGGGTATTATGATATCTTGCATAATCAACATCATAGTATCCAACTAGCCTGCAGTCTTTACTTCTTTTGTGCAAAAGACTATAGTTGGTTATAGCTTTGACATATCGCATGATTTGTCGAGCCGCATCCAAATGAGGCTTCTTCGGACTTTGCATGTTTTGACTAATAACTCCAACTCTATATTCAAATCCCTTTGGTTGGTTCAGGTAAATCTTCCGATGTAACTCTCACGGCATGAAAGCATTTTTATATCCATCTGTCATAATTTTCAATCTTTACTTACCGTAAGTACTGGAGGTACTTGTGCGATAGTTATAGTTACCATTAGACTAATGTTTCATCACAATCTAATTCATTCGAGGGACGCTTTATTTTGTAAACCCTTAAATTTTCTTGTCTTGACACTCGTTTTCAGGTTTGATTTTTCTCCAACGCTATAAATTCTTCCTCCATTGTCTTTTGTCAAGCCGTATTTTGTGATGCTTCTCGCTCTGAAAGTAACCTTCTACTGCTCAATACATGCTATTTTGTCTCTTGATTTCCTCGTGAAACTTAAAGATGGTGAATCAAGGAAGAGCTAGAGATTAGTTTCATACCTTCTTGTGGGCTGTAGCCCAAGTCATAAGCTTCTACAGTTTGTCGAAAAACTTAAATCTCGCCGGAGAAGAAATTCAGAAACTCGTCATTGGTTTGAACGTTCAAGACACTTTTAGCTCTCAATTCCTTCATGAAATTTCTTAATTATCTTCTCATCAACCTTAAGGATTCATTTTGAAGCGATGAAGTCTCATGTATGTCCCTATTTTCTTGATTCTTTCTCTCGAGACACAAATTCATGTAAAAACTAAAGCTTGTTAGGTAACCTGATAGAAAGGTCCTCAGTTATAACATTCAAGCCCGACAAGAAATTAAATACTCGATTTTCTCTTTTGAAAGTTGAACTTCCAGAATTTTATTAACTCAAGAAAAATATAAAAGAGAATAGTGAAAATTTTAAAAAGTCGGTCAAAGTCAACCCCAAGGTGAAAAAAGGTGGCATTCCATTGAACGTCAAGAAGCTGAAAATTTTTGTAAGTTTTGGATGAATTTTGGACCCGATTAATTCTTGTTGTGATTGAGTGAAAAAAATTTCTCTCAACACTAGCACTCTCGATATCTATAACAACCTATAGGATATTATTTTCTACCGTGCCCTCTGGGGACTTTTTCATTTAAAGTAACTTATCACTAGTATATGTTGGTACATTTTCTGGCCATTTCACTATATCATTTAACTATGTTTCGAGACATCTAACCTTCCTTGGTAAAATAATTTTCATGTGTATAGTAGTGTTAAATATCCTACTAACCTCCTTTCATGAGACCACGACTCCACAATCATAGTACAAATCTTGCTAAATCAAAACATGTTTGGAATCATTGATTCATCAGGTAGCATTCACATTCCATGCATATTAAATCATAACATAACATGACAACATCGCTCATTGTCATTCATAGGGCATGCATGACAATGATTAGGTCATGGAAACATGTTGAGCCTACATCATAGGCTAATCTATATAATCTATAAGTCTATAGTTCTGATACAACTGCAATGACCATATTTTCCTTTCAAAATAATTTACCAAGACGTTGTCATGGGTGTCTTACCAAAGTCAACCCTTCAAAGAACTACTCATTTACTTATCTCTATATGGGAAGGAGTAAATTACATCTTGTGGAGTTTTATCCCCAACTCCTTATTTGATTAAGTCTCCAAAATTATAGGCTTATTGAATCAAATACAAAAATCATTTAATTGCATATGATCATCTCTTGAGTCCAATATTTTACAAACTAATTGCATGTGATACTCTAACTCACTTGTCTACACAACCGATTTGAATCAAATTATTTGTAACGATTACAAAATGAACCGTATCAATAATGTTACCAAAATAAGACACCAAACCTTATCCATATACTATTGATCATTTAGGTTACTATATCAACGTGATCCACTCGTATGCTACCATTCATTCTCTCCTGCTCTTATTTCAAAGGGTTAACTCAATAATATTTCATACCCTCAAGCTTTCTGGTTGTTCTTCAGTTTGTTCATATTTGTGTTCCAATTTGATGCCCTTGTACCACTTGGCACAACCAATGTAAATCACAAAATCAATCATAGTCAAGGCAGCAAGAAGAAAGTAGAACCTGTCCAAATGCCCTTTGTTGAGGTCGCTTGGGATCCAACCAGCCATGTGATCCACCGTTGAAATCTTCATCACCATTGTCACCAACATGCTGCTAACATAGTTCCCTAACGAGATCGAGCTCATACATAGCGCACTCCCAAAGCTCTTCAGCCCATCCGGTGCTTGTGCATTGAAGAACTCAAGCTGACCCACGTACATGAAAACTTCTGAGGCTCCTATCAATGCATATTGTGGAACTTGCCAAAAGATGCTCAAGGAGCTTGATCCTGATCCTCCACAGTCAGCTTGGGCGTATTTGAGTCTGTATTACTCAACAATGCCTGCCAAGACCATTGCCATCATGGCAATGATCAGCCCGACCCCCATCCGTTGCAGCTCTGTCAGGCCCTTGGAGCTGGATTTTTTCAGTTTTCCAATGAATGGGTCAAGGATGCCGCGGTAGAGGAAGATGAAGAGGGCGACACTGAGAATGTCGAAGCTCGACATGCTTGCAGGTGGGATGTGGAAGTTTGAGATGGTGGTTTTCATGGCTGCACCTTGCTCGACGAAGAGCGAGGCCATTTGGGTGAAGACAACTGAGTAGATTATGGTGCAGAGCCAGATTGGGATCAGTCTTAGAATGCATTTTACTTCTTCTACTTGGGTGACTGGGCAGAGGCGCCATGGATTGTTAGCTTCCTCTCGATCGCTTAAATCCCTTAAAGAGATGTAGGCTGCTTTATCCAAGAACCTGTAATTTTTGCAGAAATGACAAGAAAGAATTAATATACACCCATTTGATCATGTTTCCATTCCTCATTTCTTGTTACTTCTTTTGTAACTCTCTAAGAACTGTGGTTGAGCGACTAGTAACATTAAAATCATTGTACGATTATTCATATCCTCATTGTCTTATTAAGAGGAGACAACTATTAAAAAGTAGTCAACCAAACATAGTTTCTCTTGTTTGTTTATCTGTTTATCCTTCCTAACAACTATGCTTAGGAAACTTTTTTCGTCTCCAGTTCCATCATTGATCCCATATCAGTTGGAGAAGGAGAACAAAACATTGTTTATAAGGGTGTGGAAACCTCTTCCTAGTGGACGCGTTTTAAAATCTCGAGAGGAAGCACAGAAGGGAAAGCCCAAAGAGGACACTATTTGCTAGCGGTGGGCTTGGGCGGTTACAAATGGTATCAAAGCCAGGGACCGAGTGGTGTGCCAGCGAGAGCGCTGGACCTCCAAAGGAGGTGGATTGTAAGATACCACATTGGTTGGAGAGGAGAATGAAACATTCTTTATAAGGGCCTGGAAACCTCTCCCTAGTAGATGTGTTTTAATACCTTGAAGGAAAGCCCAAAGAGAACAATATTTGCTAGGGGTGGGCTTGAGCAGTTACAAATGGTATCAAAGCCAGGCATCGAGCGGTGTGCCACCGAAGACACTGGACCTATAAGGGAGGTGGATTGTGAGATTCCACATTGGTTGAAGAAGAGAATGAAACATTACTTATAAGAGTGTGAAAACCTCTCATGCGTCTTAAATTCTTGAGAGAAAGCCCAAAAGAGAACAATATCTCCTAGCGGTGAGATGGGCGGTTACTCTTTGTTTGGCATCTTATTCTTTACTGTTTCTCTTATTCCTTTGTTCTTCCTAATAAACTACTAAAACGTTTTGTTTTCAAACACTTCTACACTTCTTAACAAGAAACAGAAAACATAAGAGCTTAATTCTCATGATCCAAAGTTCACAATAGACCAAAGCGTTAAACTACCATTAAACCAAAAATCTTAATCTTAAGCTAATAGAATACTGTAAATTTAAAGGTTCTATAGCTAATACCAATCACCATTCAACCAAAAGCTCAAGTGAATGAATCAAAACCTATCACGTCTAAGAATTGAAAGAAACATATAACAATGTACAGAAACACAAACTTCAATTCAGAAAATGGAAAAATCGTCTCACTTACTTGAATCCATGAGTGTGGAGAATCTTCCGGCAGCCACTGTTAGGGCTCTGCTTCCGACCGTTCTCAAACAACCCCTCTCCTCCAATCGGAACCCTAACCCGCCATTTCTTCGCCGCCGAGACGACGACTTGACATACTCTGGTAAGGGGATTTCCAGAGGGCTTGAAATGCCTGTACCGCGGAGTTCCAGCAAGGAACAAGAGCAGAGCAACGAGAGCGGACCCGGCGGAGATCCAGAACCCGAGAGTCCACATTCCTTCATTCTCAAAAAACCCTAGAATGGTGTTGGAGAAGAGAGATCCGAGATTTAAAGCAAGGTAGAAGTAGCTAAAGAAGGCGACCTTCGAATGGCCCTCTTTCGGATCCTCTTCATCGAACTGATCGGCGCGGAATGTGGCGATGTTGGGCTGGTAGCCGCCATTGCCAAGAGCTGTGAGGTAAATGGAAAGGTAGAAGAGGGAAATTTCGGTTTTGGAATGGCTTCCACAGGGCGTTTGTTCATCGCCACAGCGTATGGGACGGATCAAGAAGAGGTAGGAGGAGGAGAGACAATGACACCAAGCCCTGCCATTTTTTAAAATTAACACAATATTCAAATATTTAATCTTTTCACCTCCTTGTTTGAATGGTCCGAGAACTCGATCAATTAGGACTATTCAACCCAAACTATAAACGTTGAGTTGTATTAAACTCTTTTTTCAGTTTGGGTTAGATTAAATTTTTAGAAAATAAAAAATTTGGGTCCGTTACCCCGTTGACAATTTTTAGTCAGGTCAATCCGACCAACCCGAGAATAGGATTATAACCCAACTCTACTTTATAAGTTTATTATAAAAATTAAGTATATTTCACCTTTGTAACTAATGTTAATGATTTTAATATTTGAGTTTGATGAGATTTTAGTTATTAGTCTTATATAACGAGGATTTTTTAAAAAATAATTAAAATAAAGAACAACCCAACAACTCAATGCATCCGGGTTGGATTGAGTTGTGAACTCTATTCGATTTGCCAAGTCACCAACTCAATTAATTCAAAATTTCGAGTTGGTCCAAAAGATTTCCTTACCCAACCCACATATACCGGACTTTTGATTATAATATAATCTTTAACCATGGTTTCTAAATAACGGCTACACTTCTATAACTTAGATTAAAAAGTTAATTTCATGCCAGGTTTATTTATCTAAACTATAAATTTATTAATTCTCAAGCTCATAAAAACTTGTTAATAGAATGGTACACATCAAACATAGTTGAAGAATACTTACAATGACAAAAATGATCTGAAAGATGACACGAGTTTTATATCTGCCCCAATAAGAATCACTAAGAAAAGCTCCAACAAGCGAGAAGATGTAAACCGTTCCCGTCCATTTGCTGACATCGTTAGCCATATCAGCATTATTTTGTTGCAAAACCCTCGTTAAAAACAGCACCAAGTTCACTCCAACTCCGAAAAATGCCAAAGTTGCGAGTCCTTGGTTCACTAATGCCCATACATAAGGCTTAGAATTTCATTTCAGCCTTCACTTTTATTAAATTTATAAAATTAAATATATATTCCCAGAGAAAAAAAACCAAGGCCTAGTATTTGATTTGTTTCAAAATCTATGCTTTTTATTTTTCAATAATTATCCAAATTACCAAAAACATAAATACTTTTAGTATTTTAAAAATATTTTTTTTGAAAAAAAATAGATAAACACATTTATTACCATAATTATTAAACTAAAAAATGATTAAAAAAAGTTATTAGATGAATAGTATAAATTATGAGCTAACTTACCGAGAATTATTATTGCTCCAACCCACGTTCACGATTTTGATTTAATAGTTGGTTGACCGTGCCAATCGACTGCTCCGTCTAAAGTGAACCCTTCTGTTTCTGTGATCTCTTCTTTCAACTTACTCTATCAATTTCAAAATAAATTATTATTTACGAAGATTGTGATCGTAATTTTCAGTAGATATTTGAACTCTATAACGATAGAAGAAAAGCCAAAATGAGGAGAAGTGACCTGACGGTGAAAGGATCGAAGAGAAGCCATGGATGGAGGAGATATGATCCTATGCAATGTGATATGAGAGGAGGATAGTTTTTTGAGAGTACAAATAAACACAACAAGAGTGGATCTAATGGTGGAGATTTTGAGAGTAATCAAAGGTGGGACAACCAAACATTTTTAATGCGTTTACTAGCTAGCTAGTTGAGGTCGTGAGAGGCACACTTCTAGTACTTTGATCGGTTGAATTATGTTCAAATTGATTTCTCTTACCTATCTAATAATTGTCAAATCTTCCTACTCTGATTATATGCTATCAATGTAGTTGATAATTGTTTTAACCAGTTGAATTATATACTCAAGTTGACTTCTCTTGTATATGTAATAACTGTCAAATCTTCCTACCCAGGTTATATGCTATAAATCTTGTGAGATCTCACATTCAGAGGGGAATGAGTGCCAACGAGGACGTTGGACCCGAGAGGGAGTGGATTATGAGATCTCATATTGGTTGGAGAGAGAAATAAAATATTGTTTATAAGGGTGTGAAAACCTCTTCTTAGCAGACACGTTTTAAAACCATGAGGCTGACGACGATACGTAACCGGCCAAGCGGACAATATCTACTAGCGGTAAACTTGGATGTTATAAATCTAGTTGATAGTTGCCTTTAACTCAGTTGAATTATTCTAAAATTGACTTCTCTTATACATTTAATGGTTAGCGAATCTTTCCACCCAAGTTATATGCTATTGGTGTCGTTGTTGGTATTGATAATAACTTTCAATTATTTTAAGTCTTTCTTAGTTATCCTATAGTCAGGTGGTCTTGATTCATTTATGTATTCCTATTTTACTTGGGTGTCACATGTCCACTAGCTTCCGCGGGTTCGTCCCTCAATCACATCTTATTGGGAGATGTGTCACTCTGATACTATTTGTAGCACCCTATGCTCAAGATTCATAATTTAAATTTGGCACCTGTATACGGATGAAAATCTAGAACATCCTACTGTAAGAAAATCTTATGATTTATGATATGACTGGATTATATTTTCTAAGATATGATTTATGTAAAAGATTTCAAATGGTAAAAGATTTGTTATACCAATTTCAAATAGTAAAAAATATGAGTTTCCCATTTAGCCTTTTGCAACCCGCGACCCGAATCGAACTCTGACCCGCGTCTCGATCCGACGCTGTCGTATGACGTGGCTCGTTCTACTGCTGCCACGTGTCACATAGCGGCGCAGACGGTCCCTCGGCCCAGCTCGGCGTAAACGTCTCGGGCTCCCTCTGGTGACGCTCCGGCAACTCCTTCAGCGGCTGTAAAGCTCGGCTCACTAGTTTTCGCCCCAGTTTTCACTGTTTCAATCCTCCCGGACCTGTTTTTGGCCCTTATTAAGGTATCTGAGGTCGTTTTAGAGCCGTATTTCACATTTATTGAATTATTGGTAAATTAATCGNACTCGAGCCGGGAACTGGGCCTATTTCCAAAGCACCCTATCGCATGGCACCAGCTGAGTTGAAAGAACTCAAGGCGCAACTGCAAGACTTACTAGATAAAGGATTCATTCGACCTAGCGTGTCCCCCTGGGGTGCGCCAGTGTTGTTTGTTAAGAAGAAGATGGATCAATGCGTTTGTGTATCGATTACAGAGAGCTAAATAAGAGAACCATAAAAAACAAATATCCTCTGCCTAGAATAGAAGACTTGTTCGATCAACTCAGAGAGACAACTATATTTTTCAAGATAGATCTTCGGTCCGGTTACCACCAAATTAGGATTAATGAAAAAGACGTACCAAAAACAGCATTTAGGACAAGGTACGGTCACTACGAGTTTGTAGTGATGTCATTTGGCCTCACCAATGCCCCAGCTGTATTTATGGAGTTAATGAACCGGGTATTCAAGGAATGTCTAGACATGTTCGTGATCGTGTTCATTGACAACATTCTAATATACTAAAAAACAGACCTAGAGCACGAGGAACACCTCCGAAAAGTCCTAACCACCCTAAGAGAGCATAAGTTGTACGCCAAGTTCTCCAAATGCGAATTTTGGTTACGACAAGTCTCTTTCCTAGAACACGTGGTGTCAAAGGACGGAATATTTGTAGATCCCACCAAGGTCGAAGCGGTCACAAAGTGGGAACGCCCAACTACGGTAATGGAAGTAAGGAGTTTCCTAGGATTGGCGGGATACTATCGAAAGTTCGTGCAGGACTTCGCTAGAGTTGGCACTGTAGTGTTCGCGCTGAAAATCTGGCGACATTACCTATATGGAGAGAAAACTCAAATTTTTACCGACCACAAAAGTTTAAAATACTTCTTCACCCAGAAAGAGTTAAACATGAGGTAGAGAAGGTGGTTAGAATTGGTGAAGGATTATGAGGTAGATATCCAGTACCATCCAGGAAAAGCAAACGTGGTCGCAGATGCTTTGAGCAGAAAGACGGTCCACTCGTCGACCCTCATTACGAGGGAAGTAAGGGTACAAAGAGAGTTCGAGCGAACCAACATAGCTGTAGCGACCGAGGGAATCATAGCACAGCTGGCCCGACTCACAGTACAACCTACGCTTAGGCAGAGAATTATTACCTCCCAACGAGAGGATCCTAACCTACAGAAAGTCCTAGGACAGCTAGACGAAAGTCCGGTAGATGGATTCTCGAAGTCTTCGGATGAAGGACTATTGTATCAGGGACGCTTATGTGTTCCGACAATAGAAGATTTAAGGAAAGAGATACTGACGGAAGCTCACAACTCGCCATTTGACATGCATCCAGGAGGTACTAAGATGTACCAAGATTTAAAACAACACTTTTGGTGGAAGAGCATGAAGAGGGATGTGGTCGAGTTTGTGAGCAAGTGCTTAGTTTGTCAACAAGTGAAAACTCCAAGACAAAAGGCGGCGGGGTTGTTACAGCCCCTAAACATACCAGAGCGGAAGTGGGAAAACATAGCGATGGACTTCATAGTAGGATTACCCAAAACGCCCAAAGGCTATACAGTGATCTGGGTAGTTGTCGATAGGTTGACCAAGTCGGCACACTTTCTACCTGGGAAAGCTACATATACAGTTGACAATTGGGCACAACTGTATGTGAAAGAGATAGTAAGATTACATGGAGTCCAGTGTCTATAGTGTCGGATCGGGATCCAAGCTTTACGTTAGCGTTTTGGCGCGGACTTCAAAAAGCACTGGTACCCGCCTCGACTTTAGTACTGCCTTTCACCCCCAAATAGATGGACAAATAGAGCATTTAAACCAAATTCTAGAGGACATGTTATGCGCTTGCGTACTAGATTTTAAAGAAAGTTGAGATTCCAAACTCCACCTGATGGAATTCTCGTACAATAACCGTTTGAGGCCTTGTACGGGAAACGGTGTAGGTCCCCACTATGTTGGGATGAAGTAGGAGAGAGAGAGTTAGTAGGACCCGAGTTGGTTCGACTCACCAATGAAGCTGTCCAGAAAATTAGAGCGAGGATGCGTACCGCTCAAAGTAGAGAGAAAAGCTACGCCGATTTAAGGCGTAAAAGCCTGGAGTTTGAGATAGGGGACCCAATATTCCTCAAGGTATCACCTACGAAAGGTGTGTTGAGATTCTGACGTAAGGGCAAGTTAAGTCCTAAGTTCATTGGACTATTCGAGATCCTAGAGCGAGTTGGTCTAGTAGCGTATAAGTTAGCCCTACCATGATGTATTTCACGTGTCGATGCTGAAGAAGTACATTACGGACCCTATCCACGTAATAGACTATGAACCACTCAAACTCAATGAAGATCTGAGCTACGAGAAAAAACTAGTGAAAACCTTACGCAAATAGGAACATTGCGTTTGTTAAGGTACTGTGGCGGAGTCACCACAGCGAGGAAGCCGCGTGGGAGCGTGAGAATGAAATAAGAGAAAAATACCCAGAGCTAATACAAGAGTTTGAGACTTTCGAAGACGAAAGTTCTTTTTAGGGGTAGATAATGTAACGACTCGGGAGAAAAAAAAAAGAAAAAGAAAAAAAAACTTCGTCGAGTTTTCCGGTGACCGCCGACTTTCACGGACCCCACGTGAAACGACAGCCACACCTCGCTCAGCCTTCAACCCACGACTCCCAAAATAGATCAGAGTATCAGCAAACAGAGAAAAGAACGAAA